>NC_084616.1:1143408-1285908 GCF_033978795.1 Nerophis ophidion
AAAGTTCTATTTTGGTTTCATCTGACCACATTACATTCTCCCAATCCTCTGCTGTATCATCCATGTATCCATTTTGGTATAAACTCGACTGGTCGTGTTTGGAGGAAGAAGAATACTGAGTTGCATCCCAAGAACACCATACCTACTGTGAAGCATGGGGGTGGAAACATCATGCTTTGGGGCTGTTTTTCGTCTAAGGGGACAGGACGATTGATCCGTGTTAAGGAAAGAATGAATGGGGCCATGTATCCTGAGATTTGGAGCCAAAACCTCCTTCCATCAGTGAGAGCTTTGAATGATTGACCAAATACTTATTTTCCACCATAATTTACAAATAAATTCTTTAAAATTCCTACAATGTGAATTCCTGGATTTTTTTTCCACATTCTGTCTCTCACAGTTGAAGTGTACCTATGATGAAAATGACAGACCTCTGTCATCATTTGAAGTGGGAGAACTTGCACAATCGCTGGCTGACTAAATACTTTTTTGCCCCACTGTATATATATTTATATATATGTATATATTAGGGCTGCGAATCTTTGGGTGTCCCACGATTCGATTCAATATCGGTTCTTGGGGTCACGATTCAATAATATATCGTTTTTTTTGATTCAACGCGATTCTCGATTCAAAAACGATATTTTTCCAATTTAAAAGGATTGTGTATTCATTCAATACATAGAATTTCAGCAGGATCTACCCCAGTCTGCTGACATGCTAGCAGAGTTGTAGATTTTTGTAACGTGTGCGTGTGCGTGTGCGTGTGCGTGTGCGTGTGCGTGTGCGTGTGCGTGTGCGTGTGTGTGTGTGTGTGTGTGTGTGTGTGCGTGTGTGTGTGTGTGTGTGTGTGTGTGTGTGTGTGTGTGTGTGTGTGTGTGTGTGTGTCAGGATGGGAGCCCTTCATAGAGCCCTGGCCATGCTCCCTGTCCTGGCAGCAGCAGGCGGCTGGCAGGCTCCACCCTCCACGTTTGAAGATGAGCGTTCGAGCCAAGCAGCGACTTGACATCAACATCACGTCTGTGCTGCTGGGTGAGGAAAAGGAGGAGTGAGTGCAGACTCAATGGCAGCTGCTGGAACCTTCTTTTTGTCTGTTTGCTGGCTGCAGAACAGTACAACACCACCAAGACATCTTGGATGGCAGACTACTGGAAGAAGGACGAGCAGCCCAGTCAGTCCTCACCCACCTTGTCCTGGGTCGGCTCCTCCGTCGACCCGCCCAGCTTCGGACCCAGTGAGTCACAACCCCTTTTATTTTACACCCACTGACCAATCACAGGATGTGGGGGCCATTGTTGGTAGTTTTCACTTTCAAAACCAGTAGGCTACAAATTAAAGATTTTAGAAGATGCTAATTGCGTAGTCATTTGGTGCAATTGCTGAAGAACTCAAATGCTTGCAGTTGGCACACGAGCCAGATAGCAGCAAGTAACAAAACGTATGAGCAAAATTAGCTAAAAAAAGCTTGCATTCTAACAGTCTATGCTAATATGACAAAAATAGCATGTTTACAGTTAGCTGTAGTGAAGTACCAAAAGGATGAGCTAAAATAGTTAGCATGCTAATAGTATATGCCAGTGGTTCTCAAAAGGGGTACTTGAAGGTATGCCAAGGGGTACGGGAGGTTTTAAAGAAATATTCTAAAAATAGCAACAATTCAAAAATCCTTTATAAATATATTTATTGAATAATACTTCAACAAAATATGAATGTAAGTTCATAAACTCTGAAAAGAAATGCAACAATGCAATATTCAGTGTTGACAGCTAGATTTTTTGTGGACATGTTCCATAAATATTGATGTTAAAGATTTATTTTTTGTGAAGAAATGTTTAGAAGTAAGTTGATGAATCCAGATGGATCTCTATTACAATCCCCAAAGAGGGCACTTTAAGTTGATGATTAGATATCTTTATTTATAATTGAATCACTTTTTTATTTTTCAACAAGTTTTTAGTTATTTTTATATCTTTTTTCCCAAATAGTTGAAGAAAGACCACTACAAATGAGCAATATTTTGCACTGTTATACAATTTAATAAATCAGAAACTGATGACATAGTGCTGTATTTTACTTCTTTATCTTTTTTTTCAAACCAACAATGCTTTGCTGTGATTAGGGGGTACTTGAGTTAAAAACATGTTGACAGGGGGTACATCACTGAAAAACGGTTGAGAACCACTATCCATCTTCTTCCGCTTATCCCAGAACCACTAGTCTATGCTAATGTGCCAAAAATAGCATATTTACAGTTAGCTTTAGTGAAATACCAAAACATATGACAGTAAGGTGTATACCTGCAAGATGAGCTAAAATAGCTAACAGTAATATGCTAATATGCCAAAAATAGCAAACTTACAGCTTTAGTAAAATACCAAATTATTTGACACTGAGGTGTGTACCTGAAAATTTAGCAAAAAAAATCTACCCTGCTTTCATTAGCATGCATCAATTATCAAGATGTGACTGATTTAGCAAACCTGCTAAATCATCGAAAATGCTAGCACATGTAACCCGCCTGTTTCACATCCTGTTTTTTCCGTTCCGCCCGGGACTTGAACCTCAGTTGTCCCCGGCATAGGGGGCGAGCGTGCATGCTACCGAGCTAAAAGCCCGAGCTATCAAGCCTGCAGCTAGCACAGTTGTCATGTTGCACATGCTAAGATTACAATGCTAACAATTGTGCCGCTATAGCACACAAGCTAGTCACACATAAGAAGTGTCTTTCATTGGACAATATTAGTTTGATTGATTGATTGAAACTTGTATTAGTAGATTGCACAGTACAGTACATATTATTAGTAGATTGCACAGTACAGTACATATTATTAGTAGATTGCACAGTACAGTACATATTATTAGTAGATTGCACAGTACAGTACATATTATTAGTAGATTGCACAGTACAGTACATATTATTAGTAGATTGCACAGTACAGTACATATTATTAGTAGATTGTACAGTACAGTACATATTATTAGTAGATTGCACAGTACAGTACATATTATTAGTAGATTGCACAGTACAGTACATATTATTAGTAGATTGCACAGTACAGTACATATTATTATCAGATTGCACAGTACAGTACATATTATTAGTAGATTGCACAGTACAGTACATATTATTAGTAGATTGCACAGTACAGTACATATTATTAGTAGATTGCACAGTACAGTACATATTATTAGTAGATTGCACAGTACAGTACATATTCCCTACAATTGACCACTAAATGGTAACACCCCAATAAGTTTTTCAACTTGTTTAAGTCGGGGTCCACCTTCATCAATTCATGGTCTCAAACTATGCATTAGTCAATAGAAAGAAATAGTTATAGTTGCCTATTATTTACACATAGCACGGTTGGTAGAGTGGCCGTGCCAGCAATTTGAGGGTTGCAGGTTCGATTCCCGCTTGTGCCATCCTAGTTACTGCCGTTGTGTCCTTGGGCAAGACACTTCACCCTCTGGCTCCCAGTGCCACCCACACTGCTTTAAAATGTAACTTAGATATTGGGTTTCACTATGTAAAGCGCTTTGAGTCATTTGAGAAAAGCGCTATATAAATATAATTCACTTCACTTCACTTCACACATGCAAAGTCTCCAGGGTGTAAGCATATTAGAAAGTATCCAGTAACTTTGAAGAGCCGATATGGGCATCTAAATCTATATCTACAAACCCTGTTTCCATATGAGTTGGGAAATTGTGTTAGATGTAAATATAAACAGAATACAATGATTAGCAAATCCTTTTCAAGCCATATTCAGTTGAATATGCTACAAAGACAACATATTTCATGTTCAAACTCATAAACTTTATTTTTTTTTTGCAAATAATCGTTAACTTAGAATTTCATGGCTGCAACACATGCCAAAGTAGTTGGGAAAGGGCATGTTCACCACTGTGTTACATCACCTTTTCTTTTAACAACACTCAATAAACGTTTGGGAACTGAGGAAACTAATTTTTGGAACTTTGAAAGTGGAATTCTTTCCCATTCTTGTTTTATGTAGAGCTTCAGTCCTTCAACAGTCCGGGGTCTCCGCTGTCCTATTTTACGCTTCATAATGCGCCACACATTTTCCATGGGAGACATGTCTGGACTGCAGGCGGGCCAGGGAAGTACCCGCACTCTTTTTTTTACGAAGCCACGCTGATGTAACACGTGGCTAGGCATTGTTTTGTTGAAATAAGCAGGGGCGTCCATGATAACGTTGCTTAGATGACAACATAAGTTGCTCCAAAAGCTGTATGTACCTTTCAGCATTAATGGTGCTTCACAGATGTGTAAGTTACCCATGCCTTGGGCACTAATGCACCCCCATACCATCACACATGCTGACTACAACACTTTCACCCTACAACAATCACTAATACACCCCCATACCATCACACATGCTGGCTTTTGAAGTTTGCGCCTATAAAAATCGGAATGGTTATTTTCCTCTTTGTTCCGGAGGACACCACGTCCACAGTTTCCAAATACAATTTGAAATGTGGACTCGTCAGACCACAGAACACTTTTCCACTTTGCATCAGTCCATCTTAGATGATCTTGGGCCCAGCGAAGCCGGCGGCGTTCCTGGGTGTTGTTGATAAATGGCTTTCGCTTTGCATAGTAGAGTTTTAACTTGCACTTGCAGATGTAGCGACCAACTGTAGTTACTGTCAGTGGTTTTATGAAGTGTTCCTGAGCCCATGTGGTGATATCCTTTACACACTGATGTCGGTTTTTGATGCAGTACCGCCTGGGGGATCAAAGGTCCGTAATATCATCGCTTATGTGCAGTGATTTCTCCAGATTCTCTGAACCTTTTGATGATTTTACGGACCGTAGATGGTAAAATCCCTAAATTCCTTGCAATAGCTTGTTGAGAAATGTTGTTCTAAAACTGTTTGACAATTTGCTTACAAAGTGGTGACCCTCACCCCATCCTTGTTTGTGAATTACTTAGCATTTCATGGAAGCTGTTTTTATATCCAATCATGGCACCCACCTGTTCCCAATTAGCCTGCACACCTGTGGGATGTTCCAAATAAGTGTTTGATGAGCATTCCTCAGCTTTATCAGTATTTATTGCCACCTTTCCCAACTTCTTTGTCACGTGTTGCTGGCATCAAATTCTAAAGTTAATAAATATTTTCAAAAAAAAAAATAAAAGTTTATGAGTTTGAACATCAAATATGTTGTCTTTGTAGCATATTCAACTGAATATGGCTTGAAAAGGATTTGCAAATCATTGTATTCTGTTTATATTTACATCTAACACAATTTCCCAACTCATATGGAAACGGGGTTTGTACATCAACTATATGATGTGCCTGAGAAGCTGGACAGGGCAAAAAATAATAAGAAATGAATTTTTAGAAGACAAATAATGTACTGGAATGAGCTGAGGTTCTTTTTGAATACAAATCAAATGATGAGCTTTCAACTAAAAAGGCAGCTGGTGTTGTATCTTGTACAAAAATATATTGTATAGCATGTTTTATTATAAGTGTCATTTGTTTTTGTTCCAGAATGTCATTAAAAACCAAGCACATTCACTTTTTTATTCTATTATTTTTTGAATAAAAGTAGAATAACTAAAAAAAAACATGATAGACTGTGGTTAAAAAAAAAAAAGAGGCAGCTTTGGCACTTACTTTTTCCAGGATGTGAGTTTGGAATGTTCCAGTAATGCAATTTTCTTCTTTTGCAAGATTATTAGGGTTTGTTTTAAGCACTCTGGGAGACAAAAATGTTTGAAATGTTTAAATGTTTGATCTCCCGGTGAAGATGACAAATGGAAATCCATGTAGGAGGCTCAGCCATGAAGGCCTTTAAGAAAAGAAAGAAAGTTTCCAGTAACAAATGTGTCCGCATCTTTCAACTTACTGCGTCATGACTTTAAGTCTAATGAATTTGTTGAAATTTCCCTGCGGCCAAATTAATAAATTCATGACGTCCTGTGGGCCAAATAGCAGACCGCACCCCTGGTATATTGACAAAGAAGACAAAGAAATATTGGCAAAAGGCTGAAAAGACAGTAAGATTGGAGTTGCTTTAAAGAGTCAGCATTCTATTTGAATGTGAACTGTGTTGCATTTCCTCCCAGGTGCTCCTCTCTCTCACCTCAGGACTCGGAGCACTGCCAGCTTGACCGCTTTTGATCAACAAGCTTCAGACTCCCGAGGTACACCAGAGCTCAATCATGCTGCTCCACACTCCTTTATGCGGTCTGATCGAGTTCTCCACCAAGAGTAATGTCAGGTGCAAACACCAAAGAAGAAGCAAATAATCAAACAGAGACAGGATTCAATTTAGCTCATGAGGAGAGCGCGTGGACCTGCAGCCTCGTACAGTGTCAGCCCACGCTCTGAGGAAAAAGTTCCACGTCTCCCCATTTATTTGGGTGTTCCCTTATTGCGTAGCTGAAGCCGCTTCTAGGGGGAGGGGTCACATTATGCAGCAGCCCAGTACTGGGTCATAAACAGGTCAAACAAAATGTGCTTGGAGCGGTGTCGGGTTCACCCCCTCTCTGTTTTTGCACCTTATCTTCTTGGAGACTTCGGGCCCTGGTACGGCTCCCGTGGCTGTCCAAGATTGAAAAACAGACCCTTCTACTTGCTCCTGATGGGTGGTGGTTAGGGCCTGGCATGGCAGCTCCCGCCATCAGTGGAAGTAGTGTCAAAGCGCTTTGAGTACCTTGAAGGTAGAAAAGTGCTATACAAGTATCATTCATAAAGACAATGATGACATTTTTTGTGGTGCCCTTTATTTAGAAAAGTATCGAAATACATTTTGGTAGCGGTACCAACCTATTGGTATCGGGACAACCCTGGGTTGCTACTAAAACTATGTCAATAGCCCAATCAAGTGCTACCTGTTTAATTGTGTTGATTTATTGAGATCATTTGTGTTCCCGTCAGATGTTAAAGTGTCCAAGAAGAGGCAGCCGTTTGTACCTTACGCTCTGTGCAACCACACAGGATGCACCATGTGGTTCGCCACTCTGACTACCACCCCCACCAGGTCAGTCAATGATGACATTATTATTCAATGACTTTCAAAACAGGATACAATTCTACTTAAATGATGTTTGTCCTGATCCTGATCTGATATCGGCAAAAAAAAACAAGCATATTATATGGGCTTGCATATTCTAAATGTGCCCCAAAGAGCACACCATTTCTTTTATTATAGTCAAGTCTTTTACAAAAGGCAGACTATTAGCTAGCAGCTCCACCGCAGCTAAGCAAACAATAACACGCTACACAAGCATATCCAATCTCTTCATGCAGCAATATTGCCGTGTCAAATCTACACACTGGTCTCTATAAACAATAATTATAGTCTCCAAGGGAGAAGCCTATTAGAAAGTATCCAGTAACAAACGTGTCTGCATCATTCAGATTAATTTCATGAACTATGGCGGCCACTAGGTGTCGCTAAAAAAGTAATTAGCACTCCACTTCAACTTAGACTGCATAAGTCCATTCCAATTGGTTGTGTCAGAAAAGAAATGTATGTTCAAATGAATCGCTAACCATTCTTAATTGATTAAAAAAATTGCTGATGAATATATATTTTATTCCAATCAGTCCTGTCCAGCCACTTTTATTAAATATGATTTTATTCAATAAAACCAGTTTCCTGTTAAGTAATATAGAAATGTATCTATTTTATGTAGGGATGTAGTTCATCATAGAACTGGCGCCAATGTTATTAAAAAAGGATTGACTTTGAATCTAGAATCGCTTTTTTGATGGAATCGTTCTCGCCAAGAATTAAAGAGAATCTTGTGGTGCCTCACAGCCCTATTTGTTCTTTTTCAGTATGTTCCCTTCATCAAAC
The DNA here is from genome assembly GCF_033978795.1 of Nerophis ophidion. NCBI lineage: Eukaryota > Metazoa > Chordata > Actinopteri > Syngnathiformes > Syngnathidae > Nerophis > Nerophis ophidion. The sequence goes on from NC_084616.1 coordinate 1,151,252, forward strand.
GTTTTCTATCATTGCACACATTTGTCTGATTTCATTGTATGTGTCAGGTTTAAGCACCAAACTATCTATTGAACAGAACAAGAAGGAAGGAATCAGGCAGAGACAAGAGTTCAATTTACAGTTGCTCATGAGGAGAACGCATGGAGCTGAACACTCCATTACAGTCTCACCCTAGGCTCTGAGGAACAGCCCACGTGTTCCTCTATTTATTCAGTTTGGGAGTTCCCTAGTTACATGTCTGAGGCTTTCATCCAGCAGTGGACTGACAACGGCTGATGATGATGATGATGATGATGATGATGATCTCCTCATCCCCCGTAATTGTGTCCCGTGAAAAAGCCTCCGACTGGAACTCTCTAACTAAAGTTCCTTGGGTGAATAATGTAAAGTCACTACACCAGTATGTTTTAGTGTTTTCATGGTGAGTTTACTGACAGATATAAGTAAGAACTTTACACTACTTTATATTAGAAATTGTAACAGTGGAGGATGAATGTCACATAACAAGAAGATAGAGAAGAAAAAGAAGAATCTTATGCAATACAGGGTCGGACTACAAAGGCGGACTCGCGTAATTTTTCAGGATTTATTCAGATCCCAAATACAGATCAGCAGGTACCAGAAGGTAAAAAAAGTTGGTTTTGCACAATATTGCGAAATAAAACGGCAGATATGTCTTACCTTATATACACACAGCATAATAATACTCCTATGTTGAAGCACAGTGGCTTCATAGTTCATCAAAGTCATACTTAAACATTTGACAGATTTTTGAGCGCCGTGTGTAATGTTCTATATTTTTAATGGAACATATAAAATGTTGGTGTTGTTTACTTGAGTCATATTACTAGGTACACAAATCTCTTATGTGTGGATGACATCTACTGGTCACACTTATAATTACACCATGTACCAAATAAAATAGCTTTGAGGTCGGTAAGCACAACCAAAATGATTCCGTTCATTAGCTGTACCGGGTTGTAAGGCGCACTGTCGAGTTTTGAGAAAATGAAAGTGTGCCTTATAGTCTGAAAAATATAGTACATATCATTTATACACACGACAACATTGGCCCCCCCAGACACATTTTTTCTCTCAATGTGGCCCCCGAGTCAAGATATTTTCCCAGCTCTGTATTAGACTATCTGGACCTGATCACCTACTTCAGCAGAATGTGCATGCTTGTCTTGCAGAGTGGCGCTCTCTCACAGCAACAGTGCAGACTCCATCGGGGACCTCCACGGGCCCGGCACTGACGACGGCCACAATGTCAGTCAGTGGCGAGAAGTCTTTCCTGGGGAGGAGATTCCTTTTGAGTTTGAAGCACGGGAGAAACTTCGCCACAGGTACAGCTCTCAACTATTTACTGCAGCTGTGTCACATCTCTTTCAGCAAAATCACAACATTTTTGTGTGTGTGTGGGATAGATACAGTGTAACCTCCATTTACAAACTTCATTGGTTCTTTAACAAAGTTTGTAAACTAAAAAGTTTGTCTAGTGAAGCATAGTCCCCCCTAAGACACAATGGACCTCAACAAACACAATGTAAAGTGTTCAAAATATAACAAGAAGGTAGAATCAACTGTCTCTATTAACAAACCAAAACAACAAGGACCAGCTGAACTGTCTGCCACACAGCAGTCCCTATGGTGCCCCTACAAACGGTTAGAAATCACATAAATCCTTAACTTTAACAACCCTATTGTGACAATAATAAATATTTTAACAAGTAAAACCCACTTAGAGGCAGTTAATTAACATTAACAAAGGTCCTCTTGTGAGTTGCACGGAGACATGGTTTGTAAACGGAGACATGGTTTGTAAACGGAGACATGTTTTGTACACGGAAACATGGTTTGTACACAGAGACACTGTTTGTAAACGGAGACATGGTGTGTACACGGAGACATGGTTTGTACACGAGACATGGTGTGTACACGGAGACATGGTGTGTACACGGAGACATGGTGTGTACACGGAGACATGGTGTGTACACGGAGACATGGTGTGTACACGGAGACATGGTGTGTACACGGAGACATGGTGTGTACACGGAGACATGGTGTGTACACGGAGACATGGTGTCTACACGGAGACATGGTGTGTACACGGAGACATGGTGTGTACACGGAGACATGGTGTGTACACGGAGACATGGTTTGTACACGGAGACATGGTGTGTACACGGAGACATGGTGTGTACACGGAGACATGGTGTGTACACGGAGACATGGTGTGTACACAGAGACATGGTGTGTACATAGAGACATGGTTTGTACACGGAGACATGGTGTGTACACGGAGACATGGTGTGTACACGGAGACATGGTGTGTACACGGAGACATGGTGTGTACACAGAGACACTGTTTGTAAATGGAGACATGGTGTGTACACGGAGACATGGTGTGTACACGGAGACATGGTGTGTACACGGAGAGATGGTTTGTACATGGAGACATGGTGTGTACATAGAGACATGGTTTGTACACAGAGACACTGTTTGTAAACGGAGACATGGTGTGTACACGGAGACATGGTGTGTACACGGAGACATGGTGTGTACACGGAGACATGGTGTGTACACGGAGACATGGTGTGTACACGGAGACATGGTGTGTACACGGAGACATGGTGTGTACACGGAGACATGGTGTGTACACGGGGACATGGTGTGTACATGGAGACATGGTTTGTAAACGGAGACATGGTGTGTACACGGAGACATGGTGTGTACACGGAGACATGGTGTGTACACGGAGACATGGTGTGTACACGGAGACATGGTGTGTACACGGAGACATGGTTTGTACACGGAGACATGGTGTGTACACGGAGACATGGTGTGTACACGGAGACATGGTGTGTACACGGGGACATGGTGTGTACATGGAGACATGGTTTGTAAACGGAGACATGGTGTGTACACGGGGACATGGTGTGTACATGGAGACATGGTTTGTAAACGGAGACATGGTGTGTACACGGAGACATGGTTTGCGCGATGTAAAAGTTTGCAAAAAGAGGTGTTCACAAATGGAGGTTCCACTGTACATGATGACCATGTCGTCCTACTGTAAGTCTTATGAATAGAAAGTGACCAGAGGACTGCAGTTCTATCGTCTAGTTCAGGGCTTCGCTAACTTTTTCCCGCCCCAGAAAAATGTCTCTCCAAGTATCACATGATGACCAACTTTAAAATAGACTTAAATATTCATTCAAACAAGGATTTTATTTAATGAGTACATTATGTTTGTGGCCAGTGTGACATGACACAGTTTGAACAGTAACACTGTGTGAATACTTAATAAGTGATTCTTGGGCGCACCCTTAGATGGAGCCAGTGTACCACAGTTAGAGAATCCCAGGTCAGCTGAGGATGGATGAGAATGGATCACTGATGTTTGGTGCAGGCTTCTTCCTGCTGGAAAATGTTGAGTGTATTGACTTGTGAGCTCCCTCTGGTGGATTCATAGTCTTTATTGATTTGTGAGCTCCCTCTGGTGGATTCATAGTCTTTATTGACTTGTGAGCTCCCTCTGGTGGATTCCTAGTCTTTATTGACTTGTGAGCTCCCTCTGGTGGATTCCTAGTCTGTATGGACTTGTGAGCTCCCTCTGGTGGATTCATAGTCTTTATTGACTTGTGAGCTCCCTCTGGTGGATTCCTAGTCTTTATTGACTTGTGAGCTCCCTCTGGTGGATTCATAGTCTTTATTGACTTGTGAGCTCCCTCTGGTGGATTCATAGTCTTTATTGACTTGTGAGCTCCCTCTGGTGGATTCCTAGTCTTTATTGACTTGTGAGCTCCCTCTGGTGGATTCCTAGTCTTTATTGATTTGTGAGCTCCCTCTGGTGGATTCCTAGTCTGTATTGACTTGTGAGCTCCCTCTGGTGGATTCATAGTCTTTATTGACTTGTGAGCGCCCTCTGGTGGATTCATAGTCTTTCTGCTCGCCCTCAAACCATTTTCCTTGGAAGTTAGCAGGAAATAAAGGGAATTCTGCACCATTTCGAGCAGTTAAAGGAGGGAGGATGTCCTGTAGTGTCTTCATCATCGTCAGCAACATTCTGTCCTGCAGGCACACTCACGAGTTGAAGCTGCACCAGCTGCTGGTGCGGGTGTGTGGCTGGGAGCAGGTGAAGCCCGTGTCTGTGGACAAAGTGGGCGTGTTCTTCCGCTACGCAGCTCCAGACAGAAACAATGCATCCAACATTGTAAGATGAACTTACTGCCCAAAATTCATGTTCCATTCCATCTTCATCATGTTTTTTCCCCTCTTACGTTTCAACAGGTGGGCAGTCCTATCAGCAGGACCAACATCATCCACCCACATGTCTATGTAAGTCCTAATGCTAGCATCACATGTCTATGTAAGTCCTAATGCTAGCACCACATGTCTATGTAAGTCCTAATGCTAGCATCACATGTCTATGTAAGTCCTAATGCTAGCACCACATGTCTATGTAAGTCCTAATGCTAGCACCACATGACTATGTAAGTCCTAATGCTAGCACCACATGACTATGTAAGTCCTAATGCTAGCACCACATGACTATGTAAGTCCTAATGCTAGCACCACATGTCTATGTAAGTCCTAATGCTAGCACCACATGACTATGTAAGTCCTAATGCTAGCACCACATGACTATGTAAGTCCTAATGCTAGCACCACATGACTATGTAAGTCCTAATGCTAGCACCACATGACTATGTAAGTCCTAATGCTAGCACCACATGACTATGTAAGTCCTAATGCTAGCACCACATGACTATGTAAGTCCTAATGCTAGCACCACATGACTATGTAAGTCCTAATGCTAGCACCACATGACTATGTAAGTCCTAATGCTAGCACCACATGTCTATGTAAGTCCTAATGCTAGCACCACATGACTATGTAAGTCCTAATGCTAGCACCACATGTAAATGTAAGTCCTAATGCTAGCATCACATGTCTATGTAAGTCCTAATGCTAGCACCACATGTCTATGTAAGTCATAATGCTAGCACCACATGACTATGTAAGTCCTAATGCTAGCACCACATGTAAATGTAAGTCCTAATGCTAGCATCACATGTCTATGTAAGTCCTAATGCTAGCACCACATGTCTGTGTAAGTCCTAATGCTAACACCACATGTCTATGTAAGTCCTAATGCTAGCACCACATGACTATGTAAGTCCTAATGCTAGCACCACATGTAAATGTAAGTCCTAATGCTAGCATCACATGTCTATGTAAGTCCTAATGCTAGCACCACATGTCTATGTAAGTCATAATGCTAGCATCACATGTCTGTGTAAGTCGTAATGCTAGCATCACATGTCTATGTAAGTCCTAATGCTAGCACCACATGTCTATGTAAGTCCTAATGCTAGCACCACATGCCTATGTAAGTCATAATGCTAGCATCACATGTCTGTGTAAGTCGTAATGCTAGCATCACATGTCTATGTAAGTCCTAATGCTAGCATCACATGTCTATGTAAGTCATAATGCTAGCATCACATGTCTGTGTAAGTCGTAATGCTAGCATCACATGTCTATGTAAGTCCTAATGCTAGCATCACATGTCTATGTAAGTCCTAATCCTAGCACCACATGTCTATGTAAGTCCTAATGCTAGCATCACATGTCTATGTAAGTCTTAATGCTAGCACCACATGTCTATGTAAGTCCTAATGCTAGCACCACATGTCTATGTAAGTCCTAATGCTAGCACCACATGTCTATGTAAGTCCTAATGCTAGCACCACATGTCTATGTAAGTCCTAATGCTAGCACCACATGACTATGTAAGTCCTAATGCTAGCACCACATGTCTATGTAAGTCCTAATGCTAGCACCACATGTCTGTGTAAGTCCTAATGCTAGCACCACATGTCTGTGTAAGTCCTAATGCTAGCACCACATGTGTATGTAAGTCCTAATGCTAGCACCACATGTCTATGTAAGTCCTAATGCTAGCACCACATGTCTATGTAAGTCCTAATGCTAGCACCACATGTCTGTGTAAGTCGTAATGCTAGCACCACATGTCTATGTAAGTCCGAATGCTAGCACCACATGTCTATGTAAGTCCTAATGCTAGCATCACATGTCTATGTAAGTCCTAATGCTAGCATCACATGTCTATGTAAGTCCTAATGCTAGCATCACATATCTATGTAAGTCCTAATGCTAGCACCACATGTCTATGTAAGTCCTAATGCTAGCATCACATATCTATGTAAGTCCTAATGCTAGCACCACATGTCTATGTAAGTCCTAATGCTAGCATCACATGTCTATGAAAGTCCTAATGCTAGCATCACATGTCTATGTAAGTCCTAATGCTAGCATCACATGTCTATGTAAGTCCTAATGCTAGCATCACATGTCTATGTAAGTCCGAATGCTAGCACCACATATCTATGTGAGTCCTAATGCTAGGATCACATGTCTGTGTAAGTCTTAATGCTAGCATCACATGGCTATATAAGTCCTAATGCTAGCACCACATGTCTATGTAAGTCCTAATGCTAGCACAACATTACTTGTTAAGTCCTAATGCTAGCACCACATTATCTATGTAAGTCCTAATGCTAACACCACATGTGTATGTAAGTCCTAATGCTAGCACCACATGTCTATGTAAGTCCTAATGCTAGCACCACATGACTATGTAAGTTATAATGCTAGCACCACATATATATGTAAGTCCTAATGCTAGCATCACATGTCTATGTAAGTCCTAATGCTAGCACCACGTCTATGTAAGTCCTAATGCTAGCACCACATGTCTATGTAAGTCCTAATGCTAGCACCACATTACTTGTTAAGTCCTAATGCTAGCACCACATTATCTATGTAAGTCCTAATGCTAGCACCACATGTGTATGTAAGTCCTAATGCTAGCACCACATGTCTATGTAAGTCCTAATGCTAGCACCACATGACTATGTAAGTCATAATGCTAGCACCACATATCTATGTAAGTCCTAATGCTAGCATCACATGTCTATGTAAGTCCTAATGCTAGCACCACGTCTATGTAAGTCCTAATGCTAGCATCACATGTCTATGTAAGTCCTAATGCTAGCACCACATGTCTATGTAAGTCCTGATGCTATCATCACATGTGTATGTAAGTCCTAATGCTAGCACCACATGTCTATGTAAGTCCTAATGCTAGCACCACATGTCTATGTAAGTCCTAATGCTAGCATCACATGTCTATGTAAGTCCCAATGCTAGCATCACATGTCTGTGTAAGTCCTAATGCTAGCACCACATGTCTATGTAAGTCCTAATGCTAGCACCACATGTCTATGTAAGTGCTAATGCTAGCACCACATGTCTATGTAAGTGCTAATGCTAGCACCACATGTCTATGTAAGTCCTAATGCTAGCACCACATGTCTATGTAAGTCCTAATGATAGCATCACATGTCTATGTAAGTCCTAATGCTAGCATCACATGTCTATGTAAGTCCTAATGCTAGCATCACATGTCTATGTAAGTCCGAATGCTAGCACCACATGTCTATGTAAGTCCTAATGCTAGGATCACATGTCTATGTAAGTCTTAATGCTAGCATCACATGTCTATGTAAGTCCTAATGCTAGCACCACATGGCTATGTTAGTCCTAATGCTAGCATCTCATATATGTATATATATAAATGTATATATATATACACACATACATATATATGTTTATACACATGCATATATATATATGTTTCTAAGTGGAGGGGCGTCATAAACAGTTTAAAGAAAAGGTGCTTGGAGCGGTGTCAGGTCTGCAGTGGCTGTCCAATAGATCAGGGAAACCGACACCTCTACGTCACATCCCATCACACACAGTGGAGATGTATTAGGCTTTTACTTGATAAGACCAAAGACAGCTTTTGTCTTGTCGCAGGGCAGCCTGAACTCATGGGAAAACAAAGTTGTGTGATGACTTGTATACAATTATAATTATTCTGACAGGTGTGTTTACCTTTTATCAAATGACTTTCTCTCAGTTCTCAGCATTGCCTCCAGTGAGAGTGGTCTTCTCCATCACCATGGAGGGAAGTGCCAGGAAGGTGATAACTGTGAGATCTGCCCTCATTCTGAAGAACCAGCTGGATGTTGCCATGGAGATCAGACTGGACAGCCCCTCTGCCCCTGACAGTACGACACTCACACATTCAAACATGCCACAGTGGAAACTCGCTCGAGGAACTTTCTTGCTTCTTCAACACGGTCTGTAAATGGAAATGTTTGTGTAGTCAATAAGAAGTCCACAAGAAACATGAATACAGTATTTTCCAGACTACAGCGATATATAAGCCACACCCACTAAATATGTTTTCCGGCATCTTAGTGGCACCAGACTATAAGTCGCAGATACATATGTTGTGAAATGTGTTCTATATTGGTAGAGTGGCCGTGCCAGCAACTTGAGGGTTCCAGGTTCGATTCCTGCTTCTGCCAACCTAGTCACTGCCGTTGTGTCCTTGGGCAAGACACTTGGCCCACCTGTCCTTGTGCCACCCACCCTGCTTTAAAAATATAACTTAAATATTGGCTTTCACTATGTAAAGCGTTTTGAGTCACTCGAGAAAAGCGCTATAGAAATATAATTCACTTCACTTATAGACACAAAAATATTTTGTAAATGTTTATTAAGTAATGATTGTTTTAGTTATATTGTAAAACTTACAAACGTTCTTGGAATGATGAATGAAAAAAAACATACTAGTAGAAACGCTACGGATGATCAAATGGAACGCCGATATTTACATACTTTCATTGTTTCCAAACGGTGTCTGTAACAGGGCAGTAAAACGGCTGATCAAACAAAACAGAAGTCCTCGTCATGACCCACTTGCTGCGCAAGCTAGCCTTCCAGTCAGCTAAACAGACTCAATAAATCCACGGTGACGTTTTGGTGAATTTACTGAGAAATTTGTGAAAGTGAAACAATACAAAAAGAATGCCGTTGCAAGTAGAAAAGGCTAACACAGACATTTGTATACATGTTAGCAAATTAGCTACAGTAATGCTAACAACGCTAGCTTCATTGCATTACTTTAGCACCTAGGAATATGCATGAAAACACGCCTACAGACATCACACATGGGACGCTTCAGTAAGTATGACTTGTTTTAGTTATATTGTAAAACTTACAAACGTTGCTTGGAATGAGGGATGAAAAAACACAAGTAGAAACGCTACGAATGAGCAAAAGCCGGAACGCTGGTTTAAAGCTCCAAACAGCAGGAAACACTTTAAAGGTTCACCCAGCACTTCTGTTCAAATGTAATAATCACTTATTCTTCTCTTCTCTGATACTTGACATTAGTTTTGGATGATACCACACATTTAGGTGTGGATCCAATACCAAGTAGTTCCAGGATCATACATTGGTCATATTCAAAGTCCTCATGTGTCCAGGGACATATTTACTGACTTTATAAACATTATATGAATTTGAAAAAAACCAAAGAAGATTTTGTGATGCTAAAAATTATCAACGTATTCATAGTAGTATCAACTAGATACACTCCTGTACTTGGTATCATCACAGTGGATGTCAGGTGTAGATCCACTCATGGTGTTTGTTTACATTGTGACAGTGGTGAGCTATTGTATCCTCCTAGGCTGTGTAGTGAAGCATGTTTAGCTATTCCTCATCCTCCAGTGATAATGCTACTTGTAAGAAACTTACTTTGTCACCATGCCAGGATTAGTGATATAGAAGTAGCTAAAACACTGTGGATGGATTTGAGGGTGTAACAGTGTTAGAACTTCACCTTTATCTTGACTTTTTACACCAAAATGCGTCCATTCTGCCTTTTCTGTCTACACACTGTGTCTGCTTGTAAGTACTCTGTGTGTGTGCGCTGCCCAACATGCTCCTCTGCTCGTAAAACCAGCAATGTTACGAAATGACCACGACGTGCCCGTTAAATAAATGGGGAAGCGGTACTTTTCAAATAGAGTATAGTACCCTTTTTGATTCATCGGTATCGCGATACTAACGTCCTCCAACCTCTGAGGACAAAGCTCCGAACTATGGTAGACCGGGCTTTCTGTTCCCAGTCTGTGGGACGCTCTCCCTGACCACATGAGGGCACCACAGACTGTGGATGCTTTTAAAAAAGGCTTAAAAACAGCCTGTTTTAGGTATGTGTGCTAGTTCTAGCTCAGGGGTCGGGAACCTTTTTGGCTGAGAGAGCCATACGAGCCAAATATTTTTTAAAGTATTTCCGTGAGAGCCATATTTTTTTTTTTTTTAAACATTGAATACAACTAAATGTGTGCATTTTTAAGAAAGACCAACATTTTTAGAGTTTAATAAGTCTCTTATTCTTTTTAATAACATTGTTATTCTGAGGCTAACCAACAATAAATGAAATAGTTCTTACCATTAATGCGACTTCTTGAACAGGTGCGGTAGAAACCAGATGGATGGATGAAAATGCATGAGAATGTTTTGTATTTTGAACGTTATTTTTGACACTGTTATTACCAGCGGAATTATTCATTACTTACCTTGTTAAGCAATGTCAGCTAAGATTTATCAGAGAGCCAGATGCAGTCATCAAAAGAGCCACATCTGGTCCTAGAGCCATAGGTTCCCTACCCCTGGTTTAGCTACTAGGCTGTTCTATTTTTAATTTAATTTTTTTTACTATTTTTTTTTACTTTTTGGGGACAGCTATTTGTGGTTCGAGCGTTGTTGTTGTTGTTGTTTTTTTTAAATGTACTGTTGCACATTGAGGTTGTTTGCTCAATGTAAAGTGCTTTTACAAATCAAATCTATTATCATTATTATTGTTAATGTTATTACTATTCTAGTACCGGTATACCATACAACCCTAGTTCGCACACAGATGCGTATTTGGCGCCATCTAAATGTTGGTAAACCGAAAAGTTAGTAAGTTTCGAGGGTTTTTTAGATGGAGGTTCCATTGTTTTGGGAAGATGAAAGTGTTCCAGAGACCAAAACGTGTCCTTGCCTCAACAGAACCTGTGGTGTTGCCTCCTATATTGCCTAACCAGGCCTTGGCGGTTCCACTCCACCTGACCTCATGGCGTCTACAGGCCCGGCCCAAGGGCCTGGGCCTGTTCTTCTGTAAAGTTCCCATCCACTGGACCAGTGTGGAGCGAGCCGGAGAGTTGAGCAGCAGCAGGAGGGATTGCCAGTCAGCAGACTTTGACCTCAAGCGGAACTTCAGGTACGGAAGCAGATCCTTCTTGTGGGCTTCCCCCTCATCTGGTTCCTCTGCAACTCCTTCAGGTTTTGCGTGGTCATCAAAAAAGAGCACTACCCTGACCAGCGGCCTGCCAAGAAGGTGTCCGGTACCACCAAGGAGATCTATCGCCAGCCGGGCCACACCATCTTTCTGTTGCCCACGGTGGTGCTGGCCAACCTGCTGCCCTGCGACATCAACTACTACGTGAAGGGAACCTCCGTCAAAGGCTCTCTGAAGCCCGGCAAAGAAGCCGTGCTTCATGCCATGGACACGTCCCAGAACATGGAACTAGGTCAGGGAAGGAACACCAACAAGTCACTGCTTTCTTCCCTGATTTCTCACATTTCAATGTTTTGATTGATTTAAACTTTTATCAGTAGATTGCACAGTACAGTACATATTATTAGTAGATTGCACAGTACAGTACATATTATTAGTAGATTGCACAGTACAGTACATATTATTAGTAGATTGCACAGTACAGTACATATTATTAGTAGATTGCACAGTACAGTACATATTATTAGTAGATTGCACAGTACAGTACATATTATTAGTAGATTGCACAGTACAGTACATATTATTAGTAGATTGCACAGTACAGTACATATTCCCTACAATTGACCACTAAATGCTAACACCCCAATAAGTTTTTCAACTTTTTCAAGTCGGGGTCCACCTTCTCTTTGTATTTGATTTATTCTTGTAAAAGACTAATGCAATGCCACACACAGATAGAAATAGTCAGCTAAACACTTAGAGTAGTCTTTCAAAATATTTGACTGATGGACACATGAATAGAAACAGGCTAGACCAGGGGTGTCAAACTCAAACACAGAGTGGACCAAAATTTAAAACTGAACAAAGCCGTGGGCCGAGGTTGAACAAATTAATCTTTTAATACATTTGAAAATAAAATAATGAATAAATCAACCATTCAGGCCATTTTACTGCTCAGTTAATGTCGGGGCTCAGGTGGGCAGGGTTTGTTGGTAGCGGGGAGGGGTGGTGTATATTGTAGCGGTCCGGAAGAGTTGGGGCTGCAAGGGGTTCTGGGTATTTGTTCTGTTGTGTTTATGTTGTGTTACGGTGCGGATGTTCTCCCGAAATGTGTTGGTCATTCTTGTTTGGTGTGGATTCACAGTGTGGCGCATATTTGTAACAGTGTTAAAGTTGTTTATATGGCCACCCTCAGTGTGAACTGTATGGCTGTTGATCAAGTATGCCTTCCATTTACTTACATGTGTGTAGAAGCCACATATATTACGTGACTGGGCCGGCACGCTGTTTGTGAGGAGGGAAAACAGACTTGACGACAGGTTGTAGGGGGACGCTGAAGGCAGTGCCTTTAAGGCACACCCCCAATATTGTTGTCCAGGTGGAATTCGGGAGAATGGTTGCACCGACAGATTTTCGGGAGGGGCACTGAAATTCGAGAGTCTCCCAGGAAATCGGTGAATGCGGTGTTAGAGCGGCACCACTGTATAACACCGGCGGGCCAGCTCTAATGTTCATTTGATATTGCCTCAAGGGCCAAATTTGGCCCGCGGGCCAGAGTTTGACACCTATGGGCTAGATCAGGGGTGCCCACACTTTTTCTGCAGGCGAGCTACTTTTCAATTGACCAACTCGAGGGGATCTACCTCATTTATATATATCATTTATATTTATTTATTTATGAAAGAGACATTTTTGTAAACAAGTTAAATGTGTTTAATGATAATACAAGCATGTTTAACACACATAGATGTCTTTCTTTCACAAAGACAAGAATATAAGTTGGTGTATTACCTGATTCTGATGACTTGCATTGATTGGAATCAGACAGTAGTGATGATAACGCCCACATTTTCAAATGGAGGAGAAAAAAAGTTGTCCTTTCTGTACAATACCACATGAAAGTGGTTGGTTTTTGGCAAGAAAAACATTGGCGGCAAATTCCGTAGCTTGCTTGATTGACATTCACGGCACCCGAGGGTCTTGTGAGATGACGCTGGCTGCTGCCAGTTCATTATTATGAAAAAATGACAGAGAGGAAGGCGAGAAACACTTTTTATTTCAACAGACTTCCGTCAAAACTCTAAAGGCCGACTGCACATTTCCTATCTTCACAATAAAAGCCCTGCTTCATGCTGCCTGCGCTAACAAAATAAGAGTCTCGGAAAGCTGGCGTGCACAAGTGATGTGCACGCCAGCTTTCTGAGGGATCGCTTGTGCACGCCAGTTTTCTGAGACTCTGTATTTAGTTAGCGCAAGCAGCATGAAGCAGGGCTTTTATTGTGAAGATAGGAAATGTGCAGTCGGCCTTTAGAGTTTTGACGGAAGGTACGGCGCGAGAGTCTGTTGAAATAAAAAGTGTTTCTCGCCTTCCTCTCGGTCATATTTTCATAATAATGATCTTGCAGCAGCCAGCGTCATCTCACAAGACCCTCCGGTACCGTGAATGTCATTTAAGTGACGTCTTGGTGAAGATTGATGATCACTCATTTTTAGGTCTACTTTTTTTAAAAGCCTGGCTGGAGATCGACTGACACACCCCCCGCGGTCGACTGGTAGCTCGCGATCGACGTAATGGGCACCCCTGGGCTAGATGAATAAATGAAGAGTCAATCAGCATGCTAACTCAAACTATAAGCTACGTTCTTGTAGAGGAAACTACACCTTTTCATTTACTATTTTCTACTTCAACTTTACACATCACAAAAAAGGTCCATTCGGATTGCTAACTTTGTTAGCATAAATGAGTGGGATTTAACATAGAGAAAATTAGCATCAGGGCTAACAGAGAAATATTTTGGGTTCATTATGTTGGTACATAAACCTAGCTAGCTAGAGATATTGGCCCCAAAATCATGTAAGAAGTAGAGGAACAGCTAGTCTGCTGGAGTAGTCTACAGTCATACAGTAACAAGTAATTACACATCTATTACACTTCAATACCATACATCAAATATATTTACCCCAGTAATATCATCAACACTTACCTGTCCTTCAGCTCAAATACTAGTGTGGCCTCAATAGTCCTGCTGTAGTGTGTAGCATGCTGACAATTATCCCAGCATGTGATGGAGGAATGCACAGTGCAGGGTTGAAATTCTACTGAATTTGCATGAAATCAGTTTGTTTTAGCTAATAATCATGCTGCAAGATCTAGCATGTTGCATTCAATGTTTAGTCCCATTCATTTGCTGCAAGATCTAGCATGTTGCATTCAATGTTTAGTCCCATTCATTTGCTGCAAGATCTAACATGTTGCATTCAATGTTTAGTCCCATTCATTTGCTGCAAGATCTAGCATGTTGCATTCAATGTTTAGTCCCATTCATTTGCTGCAAGATCTAGCATGTTGCATTCAATGTTTAGTCCCATTCATTTGCTGCAAGATCTAACATGTTGCATTCAATGTTTAGTCCCATTCATTTGCTGCAAGATCTAGCATGTTGCATTCAATGTTTAGTCCCATTCATTTGCTGCAAGATCTAGCATGTTGCATTCAATGTTTAGTCCCGTTCATTTGCTGCAAGATCTAGCATGTTGCATTCAATGTTTAGTCCCATTCATTTGCTGCAAGATCTAGCATGTTGCATTCAATGTTTAGTCCCATTCATTTGCTGCAAGATCTAGCATGTTGCATTCAATGTTTAGTCTCATTCATTTGCTGCAAGATCTAGCATGTTGCATTCAATGTTTAGTCCCATTCATTTGCTGCAAGATCTAGCATGTTGCATTCAATGTTTAGTCCCATTCATTTGCTGCAAGAACTAGCATGTTGCATTCAATGTTTAGTCCCATTCATTTGCTGCAAGATCTAGCATGTTGCATTCAATGTTTAGTCCCATTCATTTGCTGCAAGATCTAGCATGTTGCATTCAATGTTTAGTCCCATTCATTTGCTGCAAGATCTAGCATGTTGCATTCAATGTTTAGTCCCATTCATTTGCTGCAAGATCTAGCGTGTTGCATTCAATGTTTAGTCCCATTCATTTGCTGCAAGATCTAGCATGTTGCATTCAATGTTTAGTCCCTTTAATTCCCATGGATAGTTTCCAGCTTTGAATATTCCTGGAACCTTTTTCAGGTGTGCTGTTTGAGAACTTCCCGCTGTGCAAAGAGCTGCTCATTCCCCCGGGAACCCAGAACTATGTGGTCCGGATGAGGCTGTACGACACCAACAAGCGTCTGCTCTGCCTCACCATCCGCATCATTCTGCGGGCCCAGGGGGCGCTGAAGATCCTCATCTCTGCCCCCTATTGGCTGATCAACAAGACAGGTTGGACCCAACACCCTTTGGAAGTGGACTTGGTCACTTGTTAAAACCTGGTCTTTTTTTTTTAGGCCTTCCCTTAATTTTCAGACAAGACAACGGCAAAGTGGATGCTGCAGGCCAGTTTGATGAGCATGAACTGGCCCGAAGTCTCAGCCCGTTACTCTTCTGCTACACCGACAAGGAGCAGCCGGCTATGTAAGTTAGTACCAGTGTCTAAACCAGGCTATATAAGTTAGTACCAGTGTCTAAACCAGGCTATGTAAGTTAGTACCAGTGTCTAAACCAGGCTATATAAGTTAGTACCAGTGTCTAAACCAGGCTATGTAAGTTAGCACCAGTGTCTAAACCAGGCTATATAAGTTAGTACCAGTGTCTAAACCAGGCTATGTAAGTTAGTACCAGTGTCTAAACCAGGCTATATAAGTTAGTACCAGTGTCTAAACCAGGCTATGTAAGTTAGTACCAGTGCCTAAACCAGGCTATGTAAGTTAGTACCAGTGTCTAAACCAGGCTATATAAGTTAGTACCAGTGTCTAAACCAGGCTATATAAGTTAGTACCAGTGTCTAAACCAGGCTATGTAAGTTAGTACCAGTGTCTAAACCAGGCTATGTAAGTTAGTACCAGTGCCTAAACCAGGCTATGTAAGTTAGTACCAGTGTCTAAACCAGGCTATGTAAGTTAGTACCAGTGTCTAAACCAGGCTATGTAAGTTAGTACCAGTGTCTAAACCAGGATATATAAGTTAGTACCAGTGTCTAAACCAGGCTATATAAGTTAGTACCAGTGTCTAAACCAGGATATATAAGTTAGTACCAGTGTCTAAACCAGGCTATATAAGTTAGTATCAGTGTCTAAACCAGGCTATGTAAGCTAGTACCAGTGTCTAAACCAGGTTATATAAGTTAGCACCAGTGTCTAAACCAGGCTATATAAGTTAGTACCAGTGTCTAAACCAGGATATATAAGTTAGTACCAGTGTCTAAACCAGGCTATATAAGTTAGTACCAGTGTCTAAACCAGGATATATAAGTTAGTACCAGTGTCTAAACCAGGCTATATAAGTTAGTACCAGTGTCTAAACCAGGCTATGTAAGTTAGTACCAGTGCCTGAACCAGGCTATGTAAGTTAGTACCAGTGTCTAAACCAGGCTATATAAGTTAGTACCAGTGTCTAAACCAGGCTATATAAGTTAGTACCAGTGCCTGAACCAGGCTATGTAAGTTAGTACCAGTGCCTGAACCAGGCTATGTAAGTTAGTACCAGTGTCTAAACCAGGCTATGTAAGTTAGTACCAGTGTCTAAACCAGGCTATATAAGTTAGTACCAGTGTCTAAACCAGGCTATGTAAGTTAGTACCAGTGCCTAAACCAGGCTATGTAAGTTAGTACCAGTGTCTAAACCAGGCTATGTAAGTTAGTACCAGTGTCTAAACCAGGCTATGTAAGTTAGTACCAGTGCCTAAACCAGGCTATGTAAGTTAGTACCAGTGTCTAAACCAGGCTATGTAAGTTAGTACCAGTGTCTAAACCAGGCTATGTAAGTTAGTACCAGTGTCTAAACCAGGATATATAAGTTAGTACCAGTGTCTAAACCAGGCTATATAAGTTAGTACCAGTGTCTAAACCAGGATATATAAGTTAGTACCAGTGTCTAAACCAGGCTATATAAGTTAGTATCAGTGTCTAAACCAGGCTATGTAAGCTAGTACCAGTGTCTAAACCAGGTTATATAAGTTAGCACCAGTGTCTAAACCAGGCTATATAAGTTAGTACCAGTGTCTAAACCAGGATATATAAGTTAGTACCAGTGTCTAAACCAGGCTATATAAGTCAGTACCAGTGTCTAAACCAGGATATATAAGTTAGTACCAGTGTCTAAACCAGGCTATATAAGTTAGTACCAGTGTCTAAACCAGGCTATGTAAGTTAGTACCAGTGCCTGAACCAGGCTATGTAAGTTAGTACCAGTGTCTAAACCAGGCTATATAAGTTAGTACCAGTGTCTAAACCAGGCTATATAAGTTAGTACCAGTGCCTGAACCAGGCTATGTAAGTTAGTACCAGTGCCTGAACCAGGCTATGTAAGTTAGTACCAGTGTCTAAACCAGGCTATATAAGTTAGTACCAGTGTCTAAACCAGGCTATATAAGTTAGTACCAGTGCCTGAACCAGGCTATGTAAGTTAGTACCAGTGCCTAAACCAGGCTATGTAAGTTAGTACCAGTGCCTAAACCAGGCTATTGAAGTTAGTACCAGTACCTAAACCAGGGCCGTCCACTAGGTGTTATGGCCACTGGCAACAGTGTGGCCAGTTTTTAATCGTAAAATCCATTGTTGTTGTTTTTACAGAGTATTACTGTAACTAGGGGAAAAAAACGGTACTATGTTTTTTAACAGTAAAATTCTGCTGACTAAGCAGACCGTTTTTTTTTGTTTTTTTTATCATAAAATCTATTGCCATTTTTACAATGTCTAATTTAATGAAATCATAAGTCAATCAGATATTTATTTTACATTTTAAAAAAGAAGTTTGGAGGAGGGGGAAAAAAAAAAATCTCAGCCCGGCTGCCTTATCGAGAAATGTGGCTTCCCACGGAGACACTGGCGGTCACCACACCCCTCCGACTTTCAGGTACGACCATATAATCTCACTAAAACACTAGTAACACAATAAGCAGATAAGGGATTTTCCGGAATTATCCTAGTAAATGTGTCTAATAACATCTGAATCGCTCCCACTGTTCTGGCCTTTTTTTATTTTTTAAAATATTTTTTCTAGTCTTTCACTCTCACTTTCCTCATCCACAAATCTTTCCCCCTCGCTCAAATTAATGGGGAAACTGTCGCTTTCTCGGTCCGAATCGCTCTCACTGCTGGTGGCCATGATTGTAAACAATGTTCAGATGTGAGGAGCTCCACAACCCGTGACATCACGCGCACATCGTCTGCTACTTCCGGTACAGGCAAGGCTTTTTTTTATTAGCGACCAAATGTTGCCAACTTTATCGTGGATGTTCTCTACTAAATCCTTTCAGCAAAAATATGGCAACATTGCGAAATGATGAAGTATGACACATAGAATGGAGCTGCTATCCCCGTTTAAATAAGAACATCTCATTTCAGTAGGACTTTAATATTGAATAAAATTGCATGCAGTACATGTCTTTGTTCTGTCAAAATGAAAAGAACAAATCCATTGAGTAAGAAAAGGTCAAGGGTCCAGTAAATGATGTGACAGGCCAGACCTGGCCCCCCAGGCCCCGACTTTGACACCTGCAGCCTGAAGTCTACCCTGGAGACAAAAACCAAGCTCATCATTTTGGGAACGTTTCCTTTCCTCCTCTCTAAAACCCAGGTGTACTATGCGGGTCGGGAAGGGGATCCATCCAGACGGCGTTCCAGGCTGGTGCCAAGGTTTCTCCCTGGATGGAGGAAGTGGAGTCCGGGCCGTGAAGGTCATCCAGCATGGTAACAGGCCTGGCCTCATCTACAACATTGGTAAGTACTCCCGCCATTATCGCCAAGTAGGTACTCATTTCAGGACTTACGAACTCATTTGGTTCTTGAACAAGGTTCATAAATAGAAGTTTGCATTGCGAAGCAGATTTCTCTATTAGAAACAAAGTAAGTATGAATAATGGGTTCCAGTTTATATTTTACTTCAGGTGTGTACACTTCATACACGATCAAGTGTTATGCAGTACTGTGTGTCAAGAAAACATAACAAGGAGGTGAGAGATCAACAATCTCTTAATGAACTAGCTACAAAAACAACAACAAGATGCTGTCCTTTGTCTGCGCTGCTTTGCCAACACAGAAGTCCCTTTGGTGCCCTCACAAACAATCAGAAATACAATCATTCTTAACTTTAACAAGCATTTTGCTACAATAACTAACATTTAAAAAAGGACAATCTACTTACATTAACAATGTTAAAGGAAAGGAGGAGACGGAGGGAGAGAAGAAAGGGGTCAGGGGGAGGGGCCGTGTGTGCGCGTTTGAAAGAGTCGCTGCTGAAGGAAAGAGAGTCTTCTCCGCTGTGAAATAAGTCGGCTTTGGCATTCTTTCCCAGAAAAGTGCGGTCTCATCACAGGTAAAACTTACGGGGAGACGTGCAGGAAAAAGAATCAAAATAAGAGCGCTGACAGGAAATAAAACCCAAACAGAGGAAAAACTAAAACATAACCAAAGTGTCAGTGAGAAGCCGGACAGATTCATCTTTTCTCCGATGGTGAGCAGCTTCCTGCGGGTTCTCTGCCAGCAGCCTGAGAAGGAGGATTGGTCTTGTTGTGTTCAGACCAGATGTTCCTCCGAGGGAATTTAAGTTGCTGGTCAATCCCAAGTTCTTTTGATGACACATAAACTGATTTTAAATGAACACCCAGAACAGAATAGGTATTTTGCAATTTATTCCAAAGTTTTGGAGAGACCAACCTAAAAAACAACACATTCAATTTGTATCGCCTAGTTGATCTGACAAACCCTACGGAGGCGCTCTCTTCCCCACTATCTCCCCCACACCCACCGGAACGAATCCACATATCTGTTCTTCTTCTAAGTCTAGGACAGGGAGAGATAAGAAGGGAGTTATGGCTAGTCCTCACATTCCTACAGCTTCAAGGTTAACACATGCAGTTTCCTTAGCAGACAACCATAAAGAGCACAAATGGAAAAACACTAGCTGTTTTCAAGTATGACTATGGAAATAAGAAATAACTCTTGTAGATATGTAGATATCTGTCTCCGTCAATCTCCATGTCGCGTGGGCCTAGACTTCATTCCTTTGGCAAATACATCTTATAAAAAGACTTTTTCACAATTTCCCTGATGACATTTTCAACACGCACACGTCCATCTCGCTGCATGTTTAGTCCCGCTCTGACTGAAGCGCCTTACCTGAACAGGTATCAGTGTGCGGAACGGAAAGGGACGCTACCGAGACACTCACATTGTGACCTTTGCCCCCCGCTACTTGCTGGACAACAGCTCCTCACACAAGCTGGCTTTTGCTCAGCGGGAGTTTGCCCGGGGAAAGGTAAGCAATGACCCGCCATGTGTGGTCTTTACTTGAAGTCAAGAAAGGGCTTCTTTACACTCTGAGGTGACACGGTGGTTCTACTGTAAATCCATGTTCTGGGTTTCTTCCCAGGGGACTGCCAACCCCGAGGGTTACATCTCCACCCTGCCGGGCTCCAGCGTGGTCTTCCACTGGCCCAGGAATGACTATGACCAGTTGCTGTGTGTGCGCCTGATGGACTCCCCCACCTGCACCTGGTCAGGAGGCTTTGAGGTCAACAAACCAAAGTCCTTTCACGTCAACATGAGGTGAGGAACAGTCGTCCCCGACCCTCCCATTGACGTCCATGCAGGGACTGATGGTCCAGTCAATCTTTCTTGGAAAAGGGACACCATGGGGAATTGCTTCTTCCTGCGGACGGAGATCACCATTAAGGGAGCCACCTACCAGGTCTCCTTCACTGACACTGACCAACTGCCCCCACCTTTCCGTATCCACAACATCTCTGAGGTACGCATGCTTTTAGGCAGGGGTGTCAACTTTGGGACTGGGGGGACGCATTGAGCTCATAACCTCTAGCTGGTGGCCAAAGTAACTTTATATATATATATATATATATATATGTTTGGGGTTGTGGGAAAAAATTGATTCGAATTCTCATTTTTAAAAATATACCATAACAATGCAATCCAATTCCAAAAGCAAAGCAGACCCAGCAACACTCAGAACTGCAATAAACAGAGCAATTGAGAGGAGACACAAACACCACACAGAACAAACCGAAAGTAGTGAAACAAAAATGAATATTATCAGCAACAGTATCAATATTAGTTATCATTTCAGCATAGCAGTGATTAAAAATCCCTCATTGACATTATCATTAGACATTTATAAAAATAATCAAAAAGAACAATAGTGTCACAGTGGCTTACACTTGCATGGCATCTCATAAGCTGGACAACACACTGTGTCCAATGTTTGCACAAAGATAAAATAAGGCATATTTTTGGTTTGTTTAATAGTTAAAACTAATTTACATTATTGCAATCAGTTGATAAAACATTGTCCTTTACAATTATAAAAGCTTTTTTTTTTTAAATCTACTACTCTGCTAGCATGTCAGCAGACTGGGGTAGATCCTGCTGAAATCTATGTATTGAATGAATACACAATCCTTTTGGATTGGAAAAATATCGTTTTTGAATCGAGAATCGCGTTGAATCGAAAAAAATCGTTATATAATCGAATTGATACCCCAATAATCGATATTGAATCGAATCGTGGGACACCCAAAGATATATATATATATATATATACTGTACATACGTGGATGGATGTTAGCTGCTAGCTAGCTAGTCATGTCTTAAAGCACCTCTTCCTGAGGGTGTTTCAGTGTTATAACTGTCAGGTTCAAACACCGATGACATCTATTAGACAAGACAAGAAGCAAAGGAAATTAAACAGAGACAGGATTCAATTTAGCTCAATAAGGAGAGTGTGGGCTTCACGGTGGCAGAGGGGTTAGTGCGTCTGCCTCACAATACAAAAGGTCCTGAGTAGTCAGGGTTCAATCCCGGGCTTGGGATCTTTCTGTGTTGAGTTTGCATGTTCTCCCCGTGAATGCGTGGGTTCCCTCCGGGTACTCCGGCTTCCTCCCACTTCCAAAGACATGCACCTGGGGGTAGGCCCCTCCCACCTCCAAAGACATGCACCTGGGGGTAGGCCCCTCCCACCTCCAAAGACATGCACCTGGGGGTAGGCCCCTCCCACCTCCAAAGACATGCACCTGGGGATAGGCCCCTCCCACCTCCAAAGACATGCACCTGGGAATAGAACCCTCCCACCTCCAAATACATGCACCTGAGGATAGGCCCCTCCCACCTCCAAAGACATGCACCTGGGGATAGGCCCCTCCCACCTCCAAAGACATGCACCTGGGAATAGAACCCTCCCACCTCCAAATACATGCACCTGAGGATAGGCCCCTCCCACTTCCTAAGACATGCACCTGGGAATAGAACCCTCCCACTTCCAAAGACATGCACCTGGGGGTAGGCCCCTCCCACCTCCAAAGACATGCACCTGGGAATAGAACCCTCCCACCTCCAAAGACATGCACCTGAGGATAGGCCCCTCCCACTTCCTAAGACATGCACCTGGGAATAGAACCCTCCCACTTCCAAAGACATGCACCTGGGGATAGGCCCCTCCCACCTCCAAAGACATGCACCTGGGGGTAGGCCCCTCCCACCTCCAAAGACATGCACCTGGGGGTAGGCCCCTCCCACCTCCAAAGACATGCACCTGGGGATAGGTTGATTGGCAACACTAAATGGTCCCTAGTGTGTGAATGTTGTCTATCTGTGTTGGCCCTGTGATGAGGTGGCTACTTGTCCAGGGTGTACACCCCTTCCGCCCGATTGTAGCTGAGATAGGCACCAGCGCCCCCCACCCCCTCAAAGGGAATAAGCGGTAGAAAATGGATGGATGGATGGATGGACAGCGTGTGCACTTGTACCCTCGTACAATGTCGCCCCGCCGCCCTGAGGAGGGAGCTCCCAGCCTCCTTGTTTATTTGGGCATTTCCTGATTACATGGCTGCAGCTGTTTCTAAGGGGAGGGTGGTCATAAACAGCTGCTGCACTCAGTCATAAACAGTTTAAAGAAAAGGTGCCTGGAGCGGTGTCAGGTTCTGCTCCCTCTCTGTTTTGTAAAGCTCGGGTCATGACAATTTCTTCTTTTGGCTGTCCAATAGATCAGGGAAACCGACACCTCCACGTCGCATCCCATCGCACACAGTGGAAGTTTACAAGCCTTTTGCTTGATAAGGACGAAGACAGCTTTTATCTTCTCGCAGGTCAACCTGAACTCATGGGAAAACAATACAATTATTCTGACAATCACTTCACCCTTAGTCTCTGTGTGTGTGTGTGTGTGTGTGTGTGTGTGTGTGTGTGTGTGTGTGTGTGTGCGTGCGTGCGTGCGTGCGTGCGTGCGTGCGTGCGTGCGTGCGTGCGTGCGTGCGTGCGTGCGTGCGTGCGTGCGTGCGTGCGTGCGTGCGTGCGTGCGTGCGTGCGTGCGTGCGTGCGTGCGTGCGTGCGTGCGTGCGTGCGTGCGTGCGTGCGTGCGTGCGTGCGTGCGTGCGTGCGTGCGTGCGTGCGTGCGTGCGTGCGTGCGTGCGTGCGTGCGTGCGTGCGTGCGTGCGTGCGTGCGCGCTTCCATGACAGAAAAAAATGGGGAAGTGTTACTTTTCAAACAAAGTATAGGAGCGTTTTTTATTCATTAGTACGTCCATACTACACTAGTACCACTATATTGAACAACCTTAGTCCTTCTGGTATCATGAGTCCAATTTAAGGATAGTCCCAGCAGTGTCCGACACGTCCAGATGTGTCCTGTCTTGGAACATCCTGACGACACACTTCACTTACTCAACTGGCCTGGCTGGAAGTGGAGTCAGACTCTTCTCAGTCAACCATTCCAAGACTCTCATACCTGTTTTTTTTTTTCTTTCAACCCCTTCAGGTTCCGATCCAGTTCTGGCAGCACGGCGTGGTGGACATCAAGCTGCACACCGAGGTGAAGGCCGACTCAGAACTGGACTACGCCTGTGACGAACCAACACTGCCGCCGTACCTGACTCTCACCGTGAAAGGTGCCGGGTCTTCGGAGGTCACGGCTGACATGAACTTCTTCCGAGAATACAACAAGCTCTACTACGAGAACTTCATCTACATCGCAGCCACCCACACCTTCTCACAGTAGGCATCTTCCACACACTTGGGAATGTTCTCAGCATGTAACCAGCAAGCTGCTTTTCTCTTCTGTGACGCAGGAGCGCTGGCAGGAGACGAGTTGGCAAGAAACATCTGGTAACTTGTGCTGAGTTGGTTCTTGATGTGGACACCAAGACACAGAGGGTCATCTTGAAGAAGAAGGTATTCTCACCAGATTCCCAAGTAGTGTATTCATCAACATTTTCACACTTATTGTGCAGAAAATAATGAAGTATGCACTTACTGACTGTTAATAATTGGTTATATTGGGGTAGACAGCTGTAGAGAATGATGTCATACACATCAGTCTGATAACATTAAAAAAAGTAGCTTCAGTAACCGATACACTTTTTATTTTATTCCTAAGCTCCAATAAGGCTGGGCGATACGGCTGAAAACTGTTATTGTTATTCATATTTTCTATGACCTATGTGAAATAAGGAGCAGGAGAAACATGAAATGTAAACATTATTAGAAATCTAACCTTCCTCTAAGTCAGTGGTCCCCAACCTTTTTGTATCCGCGGACCGGTCTACGCTTAATAATTTGTCCCGCGGCCCTGGGGGGGGGGGTGGTTAGGTTGGGTCCTTATTTTATTTTTATTTTTTCTTCTTTGTCATAAAAAGGGACGTTTTTGTCATGAAAAAGGGAGGTTTTTGCACTAATTGTAAGTGTATATTGTGTTTTTTTATATTGATTTAATTAAGAAAATATATATTTTTTATTTTCTTTTTTTCTTTTCTAAAAAATTCTTCCGCGGCCCGGTGGTTGGGGACCACTGCTCTACTTAACGGCTGTGTTACATGAATTTGCCCTATATTATTCTTATTTAACTATGAAAATTATTGTTTTAATGCAAAAATTATTTAATATTATTATTATATTGGGAGATATCGATATTGACATTTTCTATGACCTATGGAAAATAAGGAAAGTATATTATATTTGAAATGTAATCTTCCTCTGATTAACGGCTGTGTAACATGAATTTGCCTTCTTATTCTTATTTAATTATAAAAATTATTTTTTTAATGCAATAATTATTTAATATTATTATTATATGGGGAGATGTCGATATTGACCTTTTCTATGGAAAATAAGTAAAATATATTATATTTGAAATGTAACTTCCTCTGATCATAATCTCTTTTCTATCAAGTCAGAAAGGAAAGCATGAATTTCCAAGTAAACAAAATAGTAAAATCACATTGAACACTTAACAGTAAGCTCTTAAAAATCATGAATATTTAAGAAATGCTTGATAAAGTGTAAGAAAATAGTGCAAAGTGTGAAAATGTAAACAGAGAAACCTGAGAAGAACAATTTTCTGTAGGTTTAGTGCCAGGAAATAACGGCTGTGTAACATGAATTTGCCCTCTTATTCTTATTTAACTATGAACATTTTTTTTTTTTTTTGCAATAATTGTGTAATATTATTATTAAATCGTGAGATATCAATATTTATTGACATGTTTTATGACCTATTGAAAATAAGGAAAATATATTATATTTGAAATGTAACTTCCTCTCATTATAATCCCCTCAGCTATCAAGGCAGAATTTCCAAGTAAAGACAATTTTAAAATCATGTTGAACACTCAACAATAAGCTCTTAAAAATCATGAATATTTAAGAAATGCTTCATAAATTGTTAGAAAATAGTGCAAAGTGTGAAAATGTAAAGAAGTATTTTCTGCAGGTTTAGTGGCAGGAAGTCCCAGCTGTGCTCTAAAGGGTGAGCGCGGCTAAGGTGGTGTGGTGTTAGCGCTCTTGCCTTGCATCATGTACACACCACATTGGTCTGACTACGGTCCCTTTGAAAACATCCAATAAAGGTCTATACTGTTCGAGTGGGAATTCTGCATCCCCAATTGGTTTGGATGCTTACACTTGGCATGTAGCTTCAAACAATGGAAAAAGAACATAAAGCATCTAACTGCCAAGAAAGAGTGAAATAGGGCCTGGAACATCAGGGTACAGTTCCTGTGGTGCATGAACCATCTAAACTTGGGTCCATCTTTTGTTCTTGATGTTTGATTGATGTCCACCTTGTGAAATCCAGTTGAAGGTCACACTGGTATTTAAGGACAAGACAAGCGGGACTTGACTAATCATCTCGTCTAATGCCTATCTTTACACTGGTATTTAAGGACAAGACAAACAGGACTTGACTAATCATCTCGTCTAATGCCTATCTTTACACTGGTATTTAAGGACAAGACAAACAGGACTTGACTAATCTTGTCTAATGCCTATCTTTACACTGGTATTTAAGGACAAGACAAGCAGGACTTGACTAACCATCTTGTCTAATGCCTATCTTTACACTGGTATTTAAGGACAAGACAAACAGGACTTGACTAATCTTGTCTAATGCCTATCTTTACACTGGTATTTAAGGACAAGACAAGCAGGACTTGACTAACCATCTTGTCTAATGCCTATCTTTACACTGGTATTTAAGGACAAGACAAGCAGGACTTGACTAATCCTCTCGTCTAATGCCTATCTTTACACTGGTATTTAAGGACAAGACAAGCAGGACTTGACTAATCCTCTTGTCTAATGCCTATCTTTACACTGGTATTTAAGGACAAGACAAGCAGGACTTGACTAATCCTCTCGTCTAATGCCTATCTTTACACTGGTATTTAAGGACAAGACAAGCAGGACTTGACTAATCTTGTCTAATGCCTATCTT
The DNA here is from genome assembly GCF_033978795.1 of Nerophis ophidion. Taxonomy (NCBI): domain Eukaryota; kingdom Metazoa; phylum Chordata; class Actinopteri; order Syngnathiformes; family Syngnathidae; genus Nerophis; species Nerophis ophidion. Next base: position 1,178,248 of record NC_084616.1, read on the forward strand.
CACACTGGTATTTAAGGACAAGACAAGCAGGACTTGACTAATCTTGTCTAATGCCTATCTTCACACTGGTATTTAAGGACAAGACAAACAGGACTTGACTAATCTTGTCTAATGCCTATCTTTACACTGGTATTTAAGGACAAGACAAACAGGACTTGACTAATCTTGTCTAATGCCTATCTTTACACTGGTATTTAAGGACAAGACAAGCAGGACTTGACTAATCCTCTCGTCTAATGCCTATCTTTACACTGGTATTTAAGGACAAGACAAGCAGGACTTGACTAACCATCTCGTCTAATGCCTATCTTTACACTGGTATTTAAGGACAAGACAAGCAGGACTTGACTAATCTTGTCTAATGCCTATCTTTACACTGGTATTTAAGGACAAGACAAGCAGGACTTGACTAATCCTCTCGTCTAATGCCTATCTTTACACTGGTATTTAAGGACAAGAAAACAGGACTTGACTAATCTTGTCTAATGCCTATCTTTACACTGGTATTTAAGGACAAGACAAGCAGGACTTGACTAACCATCTTGTCTAATGCCTATCTTTACACTGGTATTTAAGGACAAGACAAGCAGGACTTGACTAACCATCTCGTCTAATGCCTATCTTTACACTGGTATTTAAGGACAAGACAAGCAGGACTTGACTAATCTTGTCTAATGCCTATCTTTACACTGGTATTTAAGGACAAGACAAGCAGGACTTGACTAATCCTCTCGTCTAATGCCTATCTTTACACTGGTATTTAAGGACAAGAAAACAGGACTTGACTAATCTTGTCTAATGCCTATCTTTACACTGGTATTTAAGGACAAGACAAGCAGGACTTGACTAATCTTGTCTAATGCCTATCTTTACACTGGTATTTAAGGACAAGAAAACAGGACTTGACTAATCTTGTCTAATGCCTATCTTTACACTGGTATTTAAGGACAAGACAAGCAGGACTTGACTAATCTTGTCTAATGCCTATCTTTACACTGGTATTTAAGGACAAGACAAGCAGGACTTGACTAATCTTGTCTAATGCCTATCTTTACACTGGTATTTAAGGACAAGACAAACAGGACTTGACTAATCTCGTCTAATGCCTATCTTTACACTGGTATTTAAGGACAAGACAAGCAGGACTTGACTAATCTTGTCTAATGCCTATCTTTACACTGGTATTTAAGGACAAGAAAACAGGACTTGACTAATCTTGTCTAATGCCTATCTTTACACTGGTATTTAAGGACAAGAAAACAGGACTTGACTAATCTTGTCTAATGCCTATCTTTACACTGGTATTTAAGGACAAGAAAACAGGACTTGACTAATCTTGTCTAATGCCTATCTTTACACTGGTATTTAAGGACAAGACAAGCAGGACTTGACTAATCTTGTCTAATGCCTATCTTTACACTGGTATTTAAGGACAAGACAAGCAGGACTTGACTAATCCTCTCGTCTAATGCCTATCTTTACACTGGTATTTAAGGACAAGAAAACAGGACTTGACTAATCTTGTCTAATGCCTATCTTTACACTGGTATTTAAGGACAAGACAAGCAGGACTTGACTAATCTTGTCTAATGCCTATCTTTACACTGGTATTTAAGGACAAGACAAACAGGACTTGACTAATCTCGTCTAATGCCTATCTTTACACTGGTATTTAAGGACAAGACAAGCAGGACTTGACTAATCTTGTCTAATGCCTATCTTTACACTGGTATTTAAGGACAAGACAAGCAGGACTTGACTAATCCTCTCGTCTAATGCCTATCTTTACACTGGTATTTAAGGACAAGAAAACAGGACTTGACTAATCTTGTCTAATGCCTATCTTTACACTGGTATTTAAGGACAAGACAAGCAGGACTTGACTAATCATCTTGTCTAATGCCTATCTTTACACTGGTATTTAAGGACAAGACAAGCAGGACTTGACTAATCATCTTGTCTAATGCCTATCTTTACACTGGTATTTAAGGACAAGACAAGCAGGACTTGACTAATCTTGTCTAATGCCTATCTTTACACTGGTATTTAAGGACAAGACAAGCAGGACTTGACTAATCCTCTCGTCTAATGCCTATCTTTACACTGGTATTTAAGGACAAGACAAGCAGGACTTGACTAATCCTCTTGTCTAATGCCTATCTTTACACTGGTATTTAAGGACAAGACAAGCAGGACTTGACTAATCCTCTCGTCTAATGCCTATCTTTACACTGGTATTTAAGGACAAGACAAGCAGGACTTGACTAATCCTCTCGTCTAATGCCTATCTTTACACTGGTATTTAAGGACAAGACAAGCAGGACTTGACTAATCTTGTCTAATGCCTATCTTCACACTGGTATTTAAGGACAAGACAAGCAGGACTTGACTAATCTTGTCTAATGCCTATCTTCACACTGGTATTTAAGGACAAGACAAACAGGACTTGACTAATCTTGTCTAATGCCTATCTTTACACTGGTATTTAAGGACAAGACAAACAGGACTTGACTAATCTTGTCTAATGCCTATCTTTACACTGGTATTTAAGGACAAGACAAGCAGGACTTGACTAATCCTCTCGTCTAATGCCTATCTTTACACTGGTATTTAAGGACAAGACAAGCAGGACTTGACTAACCATCTTGTCTAATGCCTATCTTTACACTGGTATTTAAGGACAAGACAAGCAGGACTTGACTAACCATCTCGTCTAATGCCTATCTTTACACTGGTATTTAAGGACAAGACAAGCAGGACTTGACTAATCTTGTCTAATGCCTATCTTTACACTGGTATTTAAGGACAAGACAAGCAGGACTTGACTAATCCTCTCGTCTAATGCCTATCTTTACACTGGTATTTAAGGACAAGAAAACAGGACTTGACTAATCTTGTCTAATGCCTATCTTTACACTGGTATTTAAGGACAAGACAAGCAGGACTTGACTAATCTTGTCTAATGCCTATCTTTACACTGGTATTTAAGGACAAGAAAACAGGACTTGACTAATCTTGTCTAATGCCTATCTTTACACTGGTATTTAAGGACAAGACAAGCAGGACTTGACTAATCTTGTCTAATGCCTATCTTTACACTGGTATTTAAGGACAAGACAAACAGGACTTGACTAATCTCGTCTAATGCCTATCTTTACACTGGTATTTAAGGACAAGACAAGCAGGACTTGACTAATCTTGTCTAATGCCTATCTTTACACTGGTATTTAAGGACAAGACAAGCAGGACTTGACTAATCATCTTGTCTAATGCCTATCTTTACACTGGTATTTAAGGACAAGACAAGCAGGACTTGACTAATCTTGTCTAATGCCTATCTTTACACTGGTATTTAAGGACAAGACAAGCAGGACTTGACTAATCTTGTCTAATGCCTATCTTTACACTGGTATTTAAGGACAAGACAAGCAGGACTTGACTAATCATCTTGTCTAATGCCTATCTTTACACTGGTATTTAAGGACAAGACAAGCAGGACTTGACTAATCATCTTGTCTAATGCCTATCTTTACACTGGTATTTAAGGACAAGACAAGCAGGACTTGACTAATCTTGTCTAATACCTATCTTTACACTGGTATTTAAGGACAAGAAAACAGGACTTGACTAATCTTGTCTAATGCCTATCTTTACACTGGTATTTAAGGACAAGACAAGCAGGACTTGACTAATCTCGTCTAATGCCTATCTTTACACTGGTATTTAAGGACAAGACAAGCAGGACTTGACTAATCTCGTCTAATGCCTATCTTTACACTGGTATTTAAGGACAAGACAAGCAGGACTTGACTAATCATCTTGTCTAATGCCTATCTTTACACTGGTATTTAAGGACAAGACAAGCAGGACTTGACTAATCTTGTCTAATGCCTATCTTTACACTGGTATTTAAGGACAAGACAAGCAGGACTTGACTAATCATCTTGTCTAATGCCTATCTTTACACTGGTATTTAAGGACAAGACAAGCAGGACTTGACTAATCTCGTCTAATGCCTATCTTTACACTGGTATTTAAGGACAAGACAAGCAGGACTTGACTAATCATCTTGTCTAATGCCTATCTTTACACTGGTATTTAAGGACAAGACAAACAGGACTTGACTAATCTTGTCTAATGCCTATCTTTACACTGGTATTTAAGGACAAGACAAGCAGGACTTGACTAATCTCGTCTAATGCCTATCTTTACACTGGTATTTAAGGACAAGACAAGCAGGACTTGACTAATCTTGTCTAATGCCTATCTTTACACTGGTATTTAAGGACAAGACAAGCAGGACTTGACTAATCTCGTCTAATGCCTATCTTTACACTGGTATTTAAGGACAAGACAAGCAGGACTTGACTAATCCTCTCGTCTAATGCCTATCTTTACACTGGTATTTAAGGACAAGAAAACAGGACTTGACTAATCTTGTCTAATGCCTATCTTTACACTGGTATTTAAGGACAAGAAAACAGGACTTGACTAATCTTGTCTAATGCCTATCTTTACACTGGTATTTAAGGACAAGACAAACAGGACTTGACTAATCTCGTCTAATGCCTATCTTTACACTGGTATTTAAGGACAAGACAAGCAGGACTTGACTAATCTCGTCTAATGCCTATCTTTACACTGGTATTTAAGGACAAGACAAGCAGGACTTGACTAATCATCTTGTCTAATGCCTATCTTTACACTGGTATTTAAGGACAAGAAAACAGGACTTGACTAATCTTGTCTAATGCCTATCTTTACACTGGTATTTAAGGACAAGACAAGCAGGACTTGACTAATCTCGTCTAATGCCTATCTTTACACTGGTATTTAAGGACAAGACAAGCAGGACTTGACTAATCTCGTCTAATGCCTATCTTTACACTGGTATTTAAGGACAAGACAAGCAGGACTTGACTAATCTTGTCTAATGCCTATCTTTACACTGGTATTTAAGGACAAGACAAACAGGACTTGACTAATCTTGTCTAATGCCTATCTTTACACTGGTATTTAAGGACAAGACAAGCAGGACTTGACTAATCTTGTCTAATGCCTATCTTTACACTGGTATTTAAGGACAAGACAAGCAGGACTTGACTAATCTCGTCTAATGCCTATCTTTACACTGGTATTTAAGGACAAGACAAGCAGGACTTGACTAATCTCGTCTAATGCCTATCTTTACACTGGTATTTAAGGACAAGACAAGCAGGACTTGACTAATCTCGTCTAATGCCTATCTTTACACTGGTATTTAAGGACAAGACAAGCAGGACTTGACTAATCTTGTCTAATGCCTATCTTTACACTGGTATTTAAGGACAAGAAAACAGGACTTGACTAATCTTGTCTAATGCCTATCTTTACACTGGTATTTAAGGACAAGACAAGCAGGACTTGACTAATCTCGTCTAATGCCTATCTTTACACTGGTATTTAAGGACAAGACAAGCAGGACTTGACTAATCTCGTCTAATGCCTATCTTTACACTGGTATTTAAGGACAAGACAAGCAGGACTTGACTAATCTTGTCTAATGCCTATCTTTACACTGGTATTTAAGGACAAGACAAACAGGACTTGACTAATCTTGTCTAATGCCTATCTTTACACTGGTATTTAAGGACAAGACAAGCAGGACTTGACTAATCATCTTGTCTAATGCCTATCTTCACACTGGTATTTAAGGACAAGACAAGCAGGACTTGACTAATCTTGTCTAATGCCTATCTTTACACTGGTATTTAAGGACAAGACAAGCAGGACTTGACTAATCATCTTGTCTAATGCCTATCTTTACACTGGTATTTAAGGACAAGACAAGCAGGACTTGACTAATCTTGTCTAATGCCTATCTTTACACTGGTATTTAAGGACAAGACAAGCAGGACTTGACTAATCTTGTCTAATGCCTATCTTTACACTGGTATTTAAGGACAAGACAAGCAGGACTTGACTAATCTTGTCTAATGCCTATCTTTACACTGGTATTTAAGGACAAGACAAGCAGGACTTGACTAATCTTGTCTAATGCCTATCTTTACACTGGTATTTAAGGACAAGACAAGCAGGACTTGACTAATCTTGTCTAATGCCTATCTTTACACTGGTATTTAAGGACAAGACAAGCAGGACTTGACTAATCTTGTCTAATGCCTATCTTTACACTGGTATTTAAGGGCAAGACAAGCAGGACTTGACTAATCTTGTCTAATGCCTATCTTTACACTGGTATTTAAGGACAAGACAAGCAGGACTTGACTAATCATCTCGTCTAATGCCTATCTTTACACTGGTATTTAAGGACAAGACAAGCAGGACTTGACTAATCTTGTCTAATGCCTATCTTTACACTGGTATTTAAGGACAAGACAAGCGGGACTTGACTAATCTTGTCTAATGCCTATCTTTACACTGGTATTTAAGGACAAGACAAGCAGGACTTGACTAATCTTGTCTAATGCCTATCTTTACACTGGTATTTAAGGACAAGACAAGCAGGACTTGACTAATCTTGTCTAATGCCTATCTTTACACTGGTATTTAAGGACAAGACAAGCAGGACTTGACTAATCCTCTCGTCTAATGCCTATCTTTACACTGGTATTTAAGGACAAGACAAGCAGGACTTGACTAATCATCTTGTCTAATGCCTATCTTTACACTGGTATTTAAGGGCAAGACAAGCAGGACTTGACTAATCTTGTCTAATGCCTATCTTTACACTGGTATTTAAGGACAAGACAAGCAGGACTTGACTAATCATCTCGTCTAATGCCTATCTTTACACTGGTATTTAAGGACAAGACAAGCAGGACTTGACTAATCTTGTCTAATGCCTATCTTTACACTGGTATTTAAGGACAAGACAAGCGGGACTTGACTAATCTTGTCTAATGCCTATCTTTACACTGGTATTTAAGGACAAGACAAGCAGGACTTGACTAATCTTGTCTAATGCCTATCTTTACACTGGTATTTAAGGACAAGACAAGCAGGACTTGACTAATCTCGTCTAATGCCTATCTTTACACTGGTATTTAAGGACAAGACAAGCAGGACTTGACTAATCTTGTCTAATGCCTATCTTTACACTGGTATTTAAGGACAAGACAAGCAGGACTTGACTAATCCTCTCGTCTAATGCCTATCTTTACACTGGTATTTAAGGACAAGACAAGCAGGACTTGACTAATCCTCTCGTCTAATGCCTATCTTTACACTGGTATTTAAGGACAAGACAAGCAGGACTTGACTAATCCTCTCGTCTAATGCCTATCTTTACACTGGTATTTAAGGACAAGACAAGTGGGACTTGACTAATCATCTTGTCTAATGCCTATCTTTACACTGGTATTTAAGGACAAGACAAGCAGGACTTGACTAATCTTGTCTAATGCCTATCTTTACACTGGTATTTAAGGACAAGACAAACAGGACTTGACTAATCATCTCGTCTAATGCCTATCTTTACACTGGTATTTAAGGACAAGACAAGCAGGACTTGACTAATCATCTCGTCTAATGCCTATCTTTACACTGGTATTTAAGGACAAGACAAGCAGGACTTGACTAATCATCATGTCTAATGCCTATCTTTACACTGGTATTTAAGGACAAGACAAGCAGGACTTGACTAATCTTGTCTAATGCCTATCTTTACACTGGTATTTAAGGACAAGACAAGCAGGACTTGACTAATCTTGTCTAATGCCTATCTTTACACTGGTATTTAAGGACAAGACAAGCAGGACTTGACTAATCATCTCGTCTAATGCCTATCTTTACACTGGTATTTAAGGACAAGACAAGCAGGACTTGACTAATCATCATGTCTAATGCCTATCTTTACACTGGTATTTAAGGACAAGACAAGCAGGACTTGACTAATCTTGTCTAATGCCTATCTTTACACTGGTATTTAAGGACAAGACAAGCAGGACTTGACTAATCTTGTCTAATGCCTATCTTTACACTGGTATTTAAGGACAAGACAAGCAGGACTTGACTAATCTTGTCTAATGCCTATCTTTACACTGGTATTTAAGGACAAGACAAGCAGGACTTGACTAATCCTCTCGTCTAATGCCTATCTTTACACTGGTATTTAAGGACAAGACAAGCAGGACTTGACTAATCTTGTCTAATGCCTATCTTCACACTGGTATTTAAGGACAAGACAAGCAGGACTTGACTAATCTTGTCTAATGCCTATCTTCACACTGGTATTTAAGGACAAGACAAACAGGACTTGACTAATCTTGTCTAATGCCTATCTTTACACTGGTATTTAAGGACAAGACAAACAGGACTTGACTAATCTTGTCTAATGCCTATCTTTACACTGGTATTTAAGGACAAGACAAGCAGGACTTGACTAATCCTCTCGTCTAATGCCTATCTTTACACTGGTATTTAAGGACAAGACAAGCAGGACTTGACTAACCATCTTGTCTAATGCCTATCTTTACACTGGTATTTAAGGACAAGACAAGCAGGACTTGACTAACCATCTCGTCTAATGCCTATCTTTACACTGGTATTTAAGGACAAGACAAGCAGGACTTGACTAATCTTGTCTAATGCCTATCTTTACACTGGTATTTAAGGACAAGACAAGCAGGACTTGACTAATCCTCTCGTCTAATGCCTATCTTTACACTGGTATTTAAGGACAAGAAAACAGGACTTGACTAATCTTGTCTAATGCCTATCTTTACACTGGTATTTAAGGACAAGACAAGCAGGACTTGACTAATCTTGTCTAATGCCTATCTTTACACTGGTATTTAAGGACAAGAAAACAGGACTTGACTAATCTTGTCTAATGCCTATCTTTACACTGGTATTTAAGGACAAGACAAACAGGACTTGACTAATCTTGTCTAATGCCTATCTTTACACTGGTATTTAAGGACAAGAAAACAGGACTTGACTAATCTTGTCTAATGCCTATCTTTACACTGGTATTTAAGGACAAGAAAACAGGACTTGACTAATCTTGTCTAATGCCTATCTTTACACTGGTATTTAAGGACAAGAAAACAGGACTTGACTAATCTTGTCTAATGCCTATCTTTACACTGGTATTTAAGGACAAGACAAGCAGGACTTGACTAATCTTGTCTAATGCCTATCTTTACACTGGTATTTAAGGACAAGACAAGCAGGACTTGACTAATCCTCTCGTCTAATGCCTATCTTTACACTGGTATTTAAGGACAAGAAAACAGGACTTGACTAATCTTGTCTAATGCCTATCTTTACACTGGTATTTAAGGACAAGACAAGCAGGACTTGACTAATCTTGTCTAATGCCTATCTTTACACTGGTATTTAAGGACAAGACAAACAGGACTTGACTAATCTCGTCTAATGCCTATCTTTACACTGGTATTTAAGGACAAGACAAGCAGGACTTGACTAATCTTGTCTAATGCCTATCTTTACACTGGTATTTAAGGACAAGACAAGCAGGACTTGACTAATCCTCTCGTCTAATGCCTATCTTTACACTGGTATTTAAGGACAAGAAAACAGGACTTGACTAATCTTGTCTAATGCCTGTCTTTACACTGGTATTTAAGGACAAGACAAGCAGGACTTGACTAATCATCTTGTCTAATGCCTATCTTTACACTGGTATTTAAGGACAAGACAAGCAGGACTTGACTAATCATCTTGTCTAATGCCTATCTTTACACTGGTATTTAAGGACAAGACAAGCAGGACTTGACTAATCTTGTCTAATGCCTATCTTTACACTGGTATTTAAGGACAAGACAAGCAGGACTTGACTAATCCTCTCGTCTAATGCCTATCTTTACACTGGTATTTAAGGACAAGACAAGCAGGACTTGACTAATCCTCTTGTCTAATGCCTATCTTTACACTGGTATTTAAGGACAAGACAAGCAGGACTTGACTAATCCTCTCGTCTAATGCCTATCTTTACACTGGTATTTAAGGACAAGACAAGCAGGACTTGACTAATCCTCTCGTCTAATGCCTATCTTTACACTGGTATTTAAGGACAAGACAAGCAGGACTTGACTAATCTTGTCTAATGCCTATCTTCACACTGGTATTTAAGGACAAGACAAGCAGGACTTGACTAATCTTGTCTAATGCCTATCTTCACACTGGTATTTAAGGACAAGACAAACAGGACTTGACTAATCTTGTCTAATGCCTATCTTTACACTGGTATTTAAGGACAAGACAAACAGGACTTGACTAATCTTGTCTAATGCCTATCTTTACACTGGTATTTAAGGACAAGACAAGCAGGACTTGACTAACCATCTTGTCTAATGCCTATCTTTACACTGGTATTTAAGGACAAGACAAGCAGGACTTGACTAATCCTCTCGTCTAATGCCTATCTTTACACTGGTATTTAAGGACAAGACAAGCAGGACTTGACTAACCATCTTGTCTAATGCCTATCTTTACACTGGTATTTAAGGACAAGACAAGCAGGACTTGACTAACCATCTCGTCTAATGCCTATCTTTACACTGGTATTTAAGGACAAGACAAGCAGGACTTGACTAATCTTGTCTAATGCCTATCTTTACACTGGTATTTAAGGACAAGACAAGCAGGACTTGACTAATCCTCTCGTCTAATGCCTATCTTTACACTGGTATTTAAGGACAAGAAAACAGGACTTGACTAATCTTGTCTAATGCCTATCTTTACACTGGTATTTAAGGACAAGACAAGCAGGACTTGACTAATCTTGTCTAATGCCTATCTTTACACTGGTATTTAAGGACAAGAAAACAGGACTTGACTAATCTTGTCTAATGCCTATCTTTACACTGGTATTTAAGGACAAGACAAGCAGGACTTGACTAATCTTGTCTAATGCCTATCTTTACACTGGTATTTAAGGACAAGACAAACAGGACTTGACTAATCTCGTCTAATGCCTATCTTTACACTGGTATTTAAGGACAAGACAAGCAGGACTTGACTAATCTTGTCTAATGCCTATCTTTACACTGGTATTTAAGGACAAGACAAGCAGGACTTGACTAATCATCTTGTCTAATGCCTATCTTTACACTGGTATTTAAGGACAAGACAAGCAGGACTTGACTAATCATCTTGTCTAATGCCTATCTTTACACTGGTATTTAAGGACAAGACAAGCAGGACTTGACTAATCTTGTCTAATGCCTATCTTTACACTGGTATTTAAGGACAAGACAAGCAGGACTTGACTAATCTTGTCTAATGCCTATCTTTACACTGGTATTTAAGGACAAGACAAGCAGGACTTGACTAATCATCTTGTCTAATGCCTATCTTTACACTGGTATTTAAGGACAAGACAAGCAGGACTTGACTAATCATCTTGTCTAATGCCTATCTTTACACTGGTATTTAAGGACAAGACAAGCAGGACTTGACTAATCTTGTCTAATACCTATCTTTACACTGGTATTTAAGGACAAGAAAACAGGACTTGACTAATCTTGTCTAATGCCTATCTTTACACTGGTATTTAAGGACAAGACAAGCAGGACTTGACTAATCTCGTCTAATGCCTATCTTTACACTGGTATTTAAGGACAAGACAAGCAGGACTTGACTAATCTCGTCTAATGCCTATCTTTACACTGGTATTTAAGGACAAGACAAGCAGGACTTGACTAATCATCTTGTCTAATGCCTATCTTTACACTGGTATTTAAGGACAAGACAAGCAGGACTTGACTAATCATCTTGTCTAATGCCTATCTTTACACTGGTATTTAAGGACAAGACAAGCAGGACTTGACTAATCTCGTCTAATGCCTATCTTTACACTGGTATTTAAGGACAAGACAAGCAGGACTTGACTAATCATCTTGTCTAATGCCTATCTTTACACTGGTATTTAAGGACAAGACAAACAGGACTTGACTAATCTTGTCTAATGCCTATCTTTACACTGGTATTTAAGGACAAGACAAGCAGGACTTGACTAATCTCGTCTAATGCCTATCTTTACACTGGTATTTAAGGACAAGACAAGCAGGACTTGACTAATCTTGTCTAATGCCTATCTTTACACTGGTATTTAAGGACAAGACAAGCAGGACTTGACTAATCTCGTCTAATGCCTATCTTTACACTGGTATTTAAGGACAAGACAAGCAGGACTTGACTAATCATCTTGTCTAATGCCTATCTTTACACTGGTATTTAAGGACAAGACAAGCAGGACTTGACTAATCATCTTGTCTAATGCCTATCTTTACACTGGTATTTAAGGACAAGAAAACAGGACTTGACTAATCTTGTCTAATGCCTATCTTTACACTGGTATTTAAGGACAAGACAAACAGGACTTGACTAATCTCGTCTAATGCCTATCTTTACACTGGTATTTAAGGACAAGACAAGCAGGACTTGACTAATCTCGTCTAATGCCTATCTTTACACTGGTATTTAAGGACAAGACAAGCAGGACTTGACTAATCATCTTGTCTAATGCCTATCTTTACACTGGTATTTAAGGACAAGAAAACAGGACTTGACTAATCTTGTCTAATGCCTATCTTTACACTGGTATTTAAGGACAAGACAAACAGGACTTGACTAATCTTGTCTAATGCCTATCTTTACACTGGTATTTAAGGACAAGACAAGCAGGACTTGACTAATCTTGTCTAATGCCTATCTTTACACTGGTATTTAAGGACAAGACAAACAGGACTTGACTAATCTTGTCTAATGCCTATCTTTACACTGGTATTTAAGGACAAGACAAGCAGGACTTGACTAATCTTGTCTAATGCCTATCTTTACACTGGTATTTAAGGACAAGACAAGCAGGACTTGACTAATCTCGTCTAATGCCTATCTTTACACTGGTATTTAAGGACAAGACAAGCAGGACTTGACTAATCTCGTCTAATGCCTATCTTTACACTGGTATTTAAGGACAAGACAAGCAGGACTTGACTAATCTCGTCTAATGCCTATCTTTACACTGGTATTTAAGGACAAGACAAGCAGGACTTGACTAATCATCTTGTCTAATGCCTATCTTTACACTGGTATTTAAGGACAAGAAAACAGGACTTGACTAATCTTGTCTAATGCCTATCTTTACACTGGTATTTAAGGACAAGACAAGCAGGACTTGACTAATCTCGTCTAATGCCTATCTTTACACTGGTATTTAAGGACAAGACAAGCAGGACTTGACTAATCTCGTCTAATGCCTATCTTTACACTGGTATTTAAGGACAAGACAAGCAGGACTTGACTAATCTTGTCTAATGCCTATCTTTACACTGGTATTTAAGGACAAGACAAACAGGACTTGACTAATCTTGTCTAATGCCTATCTTTACACTGGTATTTAAGGACAAGACAAGCAGGACTTGACTAATCATCTTGTCTAATGCCTATCTTCACACTGGTATTTAAGGACAAGACAAGCAGGACTTGACTAATCTTGTCTAATGCCTATCTTTACACTGGTATTTAAGGACAAGACAAGCAGGACTTGACTAATCATCTTGTCTAATGCCTATCTTTACACTGGTATTTAAGGACAAGACAAGCAGGACTTGACTAATCTTGTCTAATGCCTATCTTTACACTGGTATTTAAGGACAAGACAAGCAGGACTTGACTAATCTTGTCTAATGCCTATCTTTACACTGGTATTTAAGGACAAGACAAGCAGGACTTGACTAATCTTGTCTAATGCCTATCTTTACACTGGTATTTAAGGGCAAGACAAGCAGGACTTGACTAATCTTGTCTAATGCCTATCTTTACACTGGTATTTAAGGACAAGACAAGCAGGACTTGACTAATCATCTCGTCTAATGCCTATCTTTACACTGGTATTTAAGGACAAGACAAGCAGGACTTGACTAATCTTGTCTAATGCCTATCTTTACACTGGTATTTAAGGACAAGACAAGCGGGACTTGACTAATCTTGTCTAATGCCTATCTTTACACTGGTATTTAAGGACAAGACAAGCAGGACTTGACTAATCTTGTCTAATGCCTATCTTTACACTGGTATTTAAGGACAAGACAAGCAGGACTTGACTAATCTTGTCTAATGCCTATCTTTACACTGGTATTTAAGGACAAGACAAGCAGGACTTGACTAATCCTCTCGTCTAATGCCTATCTTTACACTGGTATTTAAGGACAAGACAAGCAGGACTTGACTAATCCTCTCGTCTAATGCCTATCTTTACACTGGTATTTAAGGACAAGACAAGCAGGACTTGACTAATCCTCTCGTCTAATGCCTATCTTTACACTGGTATTTAAGGACAAGACAAGTGGGACTTGACTAATCATCTTGTCTAATGCCTATCTTTACACTGGTATTTAAGGACAAGACAAGCAGGACTTGACTAATCTTGTCTAATGCCTATCTTTACACTGGTATTTAAGGACAAGACAAACAGGACTTGACTAATCATCTCGTCTAATGCCTATCTTTACACTGGTATTTAAGGACAAGACAAGCAGGACTTGACTAATCATCTCGTCTAATGCCTATCTTTACACTGGTATTTAAGGACAAGACAAGCAGGACTTGACTAATCATCATGTCTAATGCCTATCTTTACACTGGTATTTAAGGACAAGACAAGCAGGACTTGACTAATCTTGTCTAATGCCTATCTTTACACTGGTATTTAAGGACAAGACAAGCAGGACTTGACTAATCTTGTCTAATGCCTATCTTTACACTGGTATTTAAGGACAAGACAAGCAGGACTTGACTAATCTTGTCTAATGCCTATCTTTACACTGGTATTTAAGGACAAGACAAGCAGGACTTGACTAATCCTCTCGTCTAATGCCTATCTTTACACTGGTATTTAAGGACAAGACAAGTGGGACTTGACTAATCATCTTGTCTAATGCCTATCTTTACACTGGTATTTAAGGACAAGACAAGCAGGACTTGACTAATCCTCTCGTCTAATGCCTATCTTTATCTTCTTGGGCAGGAGCCTGGCAAACGCTCCCAGCTGTGGAGAATGACGGGCACCGGTATGCTCTGTCATGAAGGCTCCTCTCCGCCGCAGAGCAAGCCTGCTCAGCCACGGCCCATGGACTCTTCTCTGGTCCTGGACATTGCAGGTCTTGCAGCTGTCAGTGACAACAGGTGAGAAGTACCTGCAGCATCTTTACTTGGAACTACCCACTAACATCCAAGTCACCTCCAATAAGCACAACATTTCTTCTATTTTAGTCAAGTCATTTACAAAAGGTAAACATGCTAGGCCAGGGGTGTCCAAACTACAGCCTGCTGGACAAATGCGTACCATCGACATTTCCAACTTGGCTGGTGAATGTTTATTTAAAAAGGAATATCTCCCGTAGTTTAATTGAGTTCATCTGAAAAGTCTGACAAGGAAGTTGCTATTATGTTGCATTCTAGTGGACAATGTGAGTGATACAGATCTTTAATCACGTTCTAAATACATGCACAGCATTTTCTTTATATGACCCAATGCAAACAACCTTCCTTAGTCATGGTACAAAAAAAAATTCCAACCAACACAAAAAGTCAACAGACATGGTCACACATAACAACCTGCTCTCTGAACTTTGTGAACATTATAAAAAAACATGCAGTGAACTCAAAATCACACCCTTATAAAACCGTTATAAAGCATGATGGGGAAACACTCAAAACACTCTCCACACTTATTCATGTTTGGCACAAATTAGCTGCTTAATATTTCTGATTAATTACAAATCTTAAAGGAGGTTGTCATGGAAGTAAACAATGTAGAGGTGGAACTTTCATATACTCTTAATATCAAATTATATTAATATTATATGCGCTATGTTAATAGAATATAATAGAATATATACACCTATATATATTATATATATATATATATATATATATATATATATATATGAGTACATGAGTACATGAAAGGATAGATGTGTGTGTGTGTATATGTTTATATATATACATGTATATATATTAATATATATACATACACACATATATATATTTATTAGGGGTGTAACGGTACACAAAAATTTCGGTTCAGTACGTACCTCGGTTTAGAGGTCATGGTTCGGTTCATTTTCGGTACAGTAAGAAAACAACAAAATATAAATTTTTTGGGGTATTTATTTGCCAAATTTGTAAACAATGGCTTTATCCTTTTAACATTGGGAACACTATAATAATTCTGCCCACGTTAATCCACATTAAACGGCCTCAAGTTGTCGCTTAGATGAAATAAAATGACAAAACCTTTCTTCTACATATAAAAAGTGCAACATTAAACAGTTTCAAGTCAACTCATCATGCTTAATTTATTACAGCATTGGGGAAGCCTGTAGTTGACTTTTATTATACACACACACACACACACACACAGCAAAATGAGCTAACCTAACGCTAAAAGCTAATTAGCCTTCACCTCAAGCCAGAACTATGAGTGAGCTGAGCTGCAGTTTAAGTTTCTAGAAGGTCAACGGGCTCATAGTGATGTTAGTAATAGTTGTGACTGGGAAGTGTTTTTTATAATTTGGGGAGTGAACGATGTCCGCAGCTCACCTGCTAAACACATATCTGCTCATCTGGATGCCGGAGGACTGACTCCATGCTTTGTGAATACGCACTACTGATTGGCTTTGTATGTAACCAATCAGATGGTTGTGTGGGCGGGACAATGCTGGGTGCTCACTGCTCAGATAGAGGCAGCTGCAGAGCAGCTTGTTAAGACTTTAGATAACAAACTCGTTCAATACACCCTCGTACCGAACCGAAACCCCCGTACCGAAACGGTATATATATATATATATATATATATATATATATATATATATATATATATGTATATGTATATGTGTATATATCTATCCATCCATCCATCCATTTTCTACCACTTATTCCCTTTGGGGTTGCGGGGGGCGCTGGAGCCTTCCTCAGCTACAATCGGGTGGAAGGCGGCGTACACCCTGGACAAGTTGCTACCTCCTCGCAGGGCCAACACAGATAATATATATGTGTGTGTGTATATATAAATATATATATATATATATATATATATACGTATATATGTATAAATAAAGATAGATGGATAGATCGTGTGTGTGTATATATGTATGTATGTATGTATTCAAACATATGTATGTGTGTATGTATATATGCGTGTATATGCATGTACATATGTGTGTGTGTATGTATATATGCGTGTATATGCATGTACATATGTGTGTGTGAATGTATATATGCGTGTATATGCATGTACATATGTGTGTGTGTATGTATATATGCGTGTATATGCATGTACATATGTGTGTGTGTATGTATATATGCGTGTATATGCATGTACATATGTGTGTGTGTATGTATATATGCGTGTATATGCATGTACATATGTGTGTGTGTATGTATATATGCGTGTATATGCGTGTACATATGTGTGTATGTATATATGCGTGTATATGCATGTACATATGTGTGTGTGTATGTATATATGCGTGTATAT
Organism: Nerophis ophidion; assembly: GCF_033978795.1. Taxonomy (NCBI): domain Eukaryota; kingdom Metazoa; phylum Chordata; class Actinopteri; order Syngnathiformes; family Syngnathidae; genus Nerophis; species Nerophis ophidion. The sequence goes on from NC_084616.1 coordinate 1,195,760, forward strand.
GCATGTACATATGTGTGTGTGTGTGTAAATGTGTGTTTATTTCTATCCAAATATATATGTATATATACTTACACACACAAAGTCTGCAAGGCAGAAGCGTGTTAGTAAGTACCCAGTAAACAAACATGTCCACATCATTCAACTTACTGCATCCTGAGCTTAATTGAAGGATTTCTTGTGGCCACTGGGTGTTGCAAAATAAGCACTCCACTTCATCTTAAAGACAGCATTCCAGGCAGCTGTTGATAATAAATAGGTGTGTGGCTTTCTTACCTACCTTTGTTCTGTCTTTGACTCATTTAACCTAAAAAATATTCCACATTACAAAAGTGTAAAAGTGTTTGTTATGATACTGTCTTCAATCAATATCTGTATCGGCCAACACTCAAAGCACCAATATTGTCATAGCAGACTCCCTCAATTACAAAATAGTATTTGAAGGAGGTTTGGGGAATCAGATGTTTTCTATCTTCCAACAGTTATGAGCCCTTGATGCTCAGGAGACCAGACCCTCGCCGCAGCACCACCCAGACCTGGCACTTCAGCTCCTGCATGCTGACTTGTGGACTTCCTCGCCTCGTTGTACAGGTGTCCATCTTCTTCTCTCTACTCTTATCTGCAACATAGGCTTGTACAGGTGTCCATCTTCTTCTCTCTACTCTTATCTGCAACATAAGCTTGTACAGGTGTCCATCTTCTCTTCTCTCTTCTCTCTTCTCTTATCTGCAACATAGGCTTGTACAGGTGTCCATCTTCTTCTCTCTTCTCTACTCTTATCTGCAACATAGGCTTGTACAGGTGTCCATCTTCTTCTCTCTTCTCTACTCTTATCTGCTACATAGGCTTGTACAGGTGTCCATCTTCTTCTCTCTTCTCTACTCTTATCTGCAACATAGGCTTGTACAGGTGTCCATCTTCTTCTCTCTTCTCTACTCTTATCTGCTACATAGGCTTGTACAGGTGTCCATCTTCTTCTCTCTTCTCTACTCTTATCTGCAACATAGGCTTGTACAGGTGTCCATCTTCTTCTCTCTTCTCTACTCTTATCTGCAACATAGGCTTGTACAGGTGTCCATCTTCTTCTCTCTACTCTTATCTGCAACATAGGCTTGTACAGGTGTCCATCTTCTTCTCTCTACTCTTATCTGCTACATAGGCTTGTACAGGTGTCCATCTTCTTCTCTCTTCTCTACTCTTATCTGCAACATAGGCTTGTACAGGTGTCCATCTTCTTCTCTCTTCTCTACTCTTATCTGCAACATAGGCTTGTACAGGTGTCCATCTTCTTCTCTCTTCTCTACTCTTATCTGCAACATAGGCTTGTACAGGTGTCCATCTTCTTCTCTCTACTCTTATCTGCAACATAGGCTTGTACAGGTGTCCATCTTCTTCTCTCTACTCTTATCTGCAACATAGGCTTGTACAGGTGTCCATCTTCTTCTCTCTTCTCTACTCTTATCTGCTACATAGGCTTGTACAGGTGTCCATCTTCTTCTCTCTTCTCTACTCTTATCTGCTACATAGGCTTGTACAGGTGTCCATCTTCTTCTCTCTACTCTTATCTGCAACATAGGCTTGTACAGGTGTCCATCTTCTTCTCTCTACTCTTATCTGCAACATAAGCTTGTACAGGTGTCCATCTTCTCTTCTCTCTTCTCTCTTCTCTTATCTGCAACATAGGCTTGTACAGGTGTCCATCTTCTTCTCTCTTCTCTACTCTTATCTGCAACATAGGCTTGTACAGGTGTCCATCTTCTTCTCTCTTCTCTACTCTTATCTGCTACATAGGCTTGTACAGGTGTCCATCTTCTTCTCTCTTCTCTACTCTTATCTGCAACATAGGCTTGTACAGGTGTCCATCTTCTTCTCTCTTCTCTACTCTTATCTGCAACATAGGCTTGTACAGGTGTCCATCTTCTTCTCTCTACTCTTATCTGCAACATAGGCTTGTACAGGTGTCCATCTTCTTCTCTCTACTCTTATCTGCTACATAGGCTTGTACAGGTGTCCATCTTCTTCTCTCTTCTCTACTCTTATCTGCAACATAGGCTTGTACAGGTGTCCATCTTCTTCTCTCTTCTCTACTCTTATCTGCAACATAGGCTTGTACAGGTGTCCATCTTCTTCTCTCTTCTCTACTCTTATCTGCAACATAGGCTTGTACAGGTGTCCATCTTCTTCTCTCTACTCTTATCTGCAACATAGGCTTGTACAGGTGTCCATCTTCTTCTCTCTACTCTTATCTGCAACATAGGCTTGTACAGGTGTCCATCTTCTTCTCTCTTCTCTACTCTTATCTGCTACATAGGCTTGTACAGGTGTCCATCTTCTTCTCTCTTCTCTACTCTTATCTGCTACATAGGCTTGTACAGGTGTCCATCTTCTTCTCTCTTCTCTACTCTTATCTGCTACATAGGCTTGTACAGGTGTCCATCTTCTTCTCTCTACTCTTATCTGCAACATAGGCTTGTACAGGTGTCCATCTTCTTCTCTCTACTCTACTCTTATCTGCAACATAGGCTTGTACAGGTGTCCATCTTCTTCTCTCTACTCTAATCTTATCTGCAACATAGGCTTGTACAGGTGTCCATCTTCTTCTCTCTACTCTACTCTTATCTGCAACATAGGCTTGTACAGGTGTCCATCTTCTTCTCTCTACTCTACTCTTATCTGCAACATAGGCTTGTACAGGTGTCCATCTTCTTCTCTCTTCTCTACTCTTATCTGCAACATAGGCTTGTACAGGTGTCCATCTTCTTCTCTCTACTCTTATCTGCAACATAGGCTTGTACAGGTGTCCATCTTCTCTTCTCTCTTCTCTAATCTTATCTGCAACATAGGCTTGTACAGGTGTCCATCTTCTTCTCTCTACTCTTATCTGCAACATAGGCTTGTACAGGTGTCCATCTTCTTCTCTCTACTCTTATCTGCTACATAGGCTTGTACAGGTGTCCATCTTCTCTTCTCTCTTCTCTAATCTTATCTGCAACATAGGCTTGTACAGGTGTCCATCTTCTTCTCTCTACTCTTATCTGCAACATAGGCTTGTACAGGTGTCCATCTTCTTCTCTCTACTCTTATCTGCTACATAGGCTTGTACAGGCGTCCATCTTCTTCTCTCTACTCTTATCTGCAACATAGGCTTGTACAGGTGTCCATCTTCTTCTCTCTACTCTTATCTGCTACATAGGCTTGTACAGGTGTCCATCTTCTTCTCTCTACTCTTATCTGCAACATAGGCTTGTACAGGTGTCCATCTTCTTCTCTCTTCTCTACTCTTATCTGCAACATAGGCTTGTACAGGTGTCCATCTTCTTCTCTCTACTCTTATCTGCTACATAGGCTTGTACAGGTGTCCATCTTCTTCTCTCTACTCTTATCTGCTACATAGGCTTGTACAGGTGTCCATCTTCTCTTCTCTCTGCTCTAATCTTATCTGCAACATAGGCTTGTACAGGTGTCCATCTTCTTCTCTATTCTCTAATCTTATCTGCAACATAGGCTTGTACAGGTGTCCATCTTCTTCTCTCTTCTCTACTCTTATCTGCAACATAGGCTTGTACAGGTGTCCATCTTCTCTTCTCTCTGCTCTAATCTTATCTGCTACATAGGCTTGTACAGGTGTCCATCTTCTTCTCTCTACTCTTATCTGCAACATAGGCTTGTACAGGTGTCCATCTTCTTCTCTCTGCTCTTATCTGCAACATAGGCTTGTACAGGTGTCCATCTTCTTCTCTCTTCTCTACTCTTATCTGCTACATAGGCTTGTACAGGTGTCCATCTTCTCTTCTCTCTGCTCTAATCTTATCTGCAACATAGGCTTGTACAGGTGTCCATCTTCTTCTCTCTGCTCTTATCTGCTACATAGGCTTGTACAGGTGTCCATCTTCTCTTCTCTCTGCTCTAATCTTATCTGCTACATAGGCTTGTACAGGTGTCCATCTTCTCTTCTCTGATCTGCTCTTATCTGCTACATAGGCTTGTACAGGTGTCCATCTTCTTCTCTCTTCTCTGCTCTTATCTGCAACATAGGCTTGTACAGGTGTCCATCTTCTTCTCTCTTCTCTTATCTGCAACATAGGCTTGTACAGGTGTCCATCTTCTTCTCTCTTCTCTGCTCTTATCTGCAACATAGGCTTGTACAGGTGTCCATCTTCTTCTCTCTACTCTAATCTTATCTGCAACATAGGCTTGTACAGGTGTCCATCTTCTTCTCTCTACTCTAATCTTATCTGCAACATAGGCTTGTACAGGTGTCCATCTTCTTCTCTCTACTCTACTCTTATCTGCAACATAGGCTTGTACAGGTGTCCATCTTCTTCTCTCTACTCTTATCTGCAACATAGGCTTGTACAGGTGTCCATCTTCTTCTCTCTACTGTTATCTGCTACATAGGCTTGTACAGGTGTCCATCTTCTTCTCTCTACTTTAATCTTATCTGCAACATAGGCTTGTACAGGTGTCCATCTTCTTCTCTCTACTCTAATCTTATCTGCAACATAGGCTTGTACAGGTGTCCATCTTCTTCTCTCTACTCTAATCTTATCTGCAACATAGGCTTGTACAGGTGTCCATCTTCTTCTCTCTACTTTAATCGTATCTGCAACATAGGCTTGTACAGGTGTCCATCTTCTTCTCTCTACTCTAATCTTATCTGCAACATAGGCTTGTACAGGTGTCCATCTTCTTCTCTCTACTTTAATCGTATCTGCTACATAGGCTTGTACAGGTGTCCATCTTCTTCTCTCTACTCTTATCTGCTACATAGGCTTGTACAGGTGTCCATCTTCTTCTCTCTACTCTTATCTGCTACATAGGCTTGTACAGGTGTCCATCTTCTCTTCTCTCTGCTCTAATCTTATCTGCAACATAGGCTTGTACAGGTGTCCATCTTCTTCTCTCTTCTCTTATCTGCTACATAGGCTTGTACAGGTGTCCATCTTCTTCTCTCTGCTCTTATCTGCAACATAGGCTTGTACAGGTGTCCATCTTCTTCTCTACTCTTATCTGCAACATAGGCTTGTACAGGTGTCCATCTTCTTCTCTATTCTCTAATCTTATCTGCAACATAGGCTTGTACAGGTGTCCATCTTCTTCTCTCTTCTCTACTCTTATCTGCAACATAGGCTTGTACAGGTGTCCATCTTCTCTTCTCTCTGCTCTAATCTTATCTGCAACATAGGCTTGTACAGGTGTCCATCTTCTTCTCTCTGCTCTTATCTGCAACATAGGCTTGTACAGGTGTCCATCTTCTTCTCTCTTCTCTACTCTTATCTGCTACATAGGCTTGTACAGGTGTCCATCTTCTCTTCTCTCTGCTCTAATCTTATCTGCAACATAGGCTTGTACAGGTGTCCATCTTCTTCTCTCTGCTCTTATCTGCAACATAGGCTTGTACAGGTGTCCATCTTCTTCTCTCTGCTCTTATCTGCTACATAGGCTTGTACAGGTGTCCATCTTCTCTTCTCTCTGCTCTAATCTTATCTGCTACATAGGCTTGTACAGGTGTCCATCTTCTCTTCTCTGATCTGCTCTTATCTGCTACATAGGCTTGTACAGGTGTCCATCTTCTTCTCTCTTCTCTTATCTGCAACATAGGCTTGTACAGGTGTCCATCTTCTTCTCTCTTCTCTGCTCTTATCTGCAACATAGGCTTGTACAGGTGTCCATCTTCTTCTCTCTACTCTAATCTTATCTGCAACATAGGCTTGTACAGGTGTCCATCTTCTTCTCTCTACTCTAATCTTATCTGCAACATAGGCTTGTACAGGTGTCCATCTTCTTCTCTCTACTCTACTCTTATCTGCAACATAGGCTTGTACAGGTGTCCATCTTCTTCTCTCTACTCTTATCTGCAACATAGGCTTGTACAGGTGTCCATCTTCTTCTCTCTACTTTAATCTTATCTGCAACATAGGCTTGTACAGGTGTCCATCTTCTTCTCTCTACTCTAATCTTATCTGCAACATAGGCTTGTACAGGTGTCCATCTTCTTCTCTCTACTCTAATCTTATCTGCAACATAGGCTTGTACAGGTGTCCATCTTCTTCTCTCTACTTTAATCTTATCTGCAACATAGGCTTGTACAGGTGTCCATCTTCTTCTCTCTACTCTAATCTTATCTGCAACATAGGCTTGTACAGGTGTCCATCTTCTTCTCTCTACTCTAATCTTATCTGCAACATAGGCTTGTACAGGTGTCCATCTTCTTCTCTCTACTTTAATCGTATCTGCAACATAGGCTTGTACAGGTGTCCATCTTCTTCTCTCTACTCTAATCTTATCTGCAACATAGGCTTGTACAGGTGTCCATCTTCTTCTCTCTACTTTAATCGTATCTGCTACATAGGCTTGTACAGGTGTCCATCTTCTTCTCTCTACTCTTATCTGCTACATAGGCTTGTACAGGTGTCCATCTTCTTCTCTCTACTCTTATCTGCTACATAGGCTTGTACAGGTGTCCATCTTCTCTTCTCTCTGCTCTAATCTTATCTGCAACATAGGCTTGTACAGGTGTCCATCTTCTTCTCTCTTCTCTTATCTGCTACATAGGCTTGTACAGGTGTCCATCTTCTTCTCTCTGCTCTTATCTGCAACATAGGCTTGTACAGGTGTCCATCTTCTTCTCTACTCTTATCTGCAACATAGGCTTGTACAGGTGTCCATCTTCTTCTCTATTCTCTAATCTTATCTGCAACATAGGCTTGTACAGGTGTCCATCTTCTTCTCTCTTCTCTACTCTTATCTGCAACATAGGCTTGTACAGGTGTCCATCTTCTCTTCTCTCTGCTCTAATCTTATCTGCAACATAGGCTTGTACAGGTGTCCATCTTCTTCTCTCTGCTCTTATCTGCAACATAGGCTTGTACAGGTGTCCATCTTCTTCTCTCTGCTCTTATCTGCTACATAGGCTTGTACAGGTGTCCATCTTCTCTTCTCTCTGCTCTAATCTTATCTGCTACATAGGCTTGTACAGGTGTCCATCTTCTTCTCTCTTCTCTGCTCTTATCTGCAACATAGGCTTGTACAGGTGTCCATCTTCTTCTCTCTACTCTAATCTTATCTGCAACATAGGCTTGTACAGGTGTCCATCTTCTTCTCTCTACTCTACTCTTATCTGCAACATAGGCTTGTACAGGTGTCCATCTTCTTCTCTCTACTCTTATCTGCAACATAGGCTTGTACAGGTGTCCATCTTCTTCTCTCTACTCTTATCTGCAACATAGGCTTGTACAGGTGTCCATCTTCTCTTCTCTCTTCTCTAATCTTATCTGCAACATAGGCTTGTACAGGTGTCCATCTTCTTCTCTCTACTGTTATCTGCTACATAGGCTTGTACAGGTGTCCATCTTCTTCTCTCTACTTTAATCTTATCTGCAACATAGGCTTGTACAGGTGTCCATCTTCTCTCTTCTCTAATCTTATCTGCAACATAGGCTTGTACAGGTGTCCATCTTCTTCTCTCTACTCTAATCTTATCTGCAACATAGGCTTGTACAGGTGTCCATCTTCTTCTCTCTACTCTAATCTTATCTGCAACATAGGCTTGTACAGGTGTCCATCTTCTTCTCTCTACTTTAATCGTATCTGCTACATAGGCTTGTACAGGTGTCCATCTTCTTCTCTCTACTCTTATCTGCTACATAGGCTTGTACAGGTGTCCATCTTCTTCTCTCTTCTCTACTCTTATCTGCAACATAGGCTTGTACAGGTGTCCATCTTCTTCTCTCTTCTCTACTCTTATCTGCAACATAGGCTTGTACAGGTGTCCATCTTCTTCTCTCTTCTCTACTCTTATCTGCTACATAGGCTTGTACAGGTGTCCATCTTCTTCTCTCTTCTCTAATCTTATCTGCAACATAGGCTTGTACAGGTGTCCATCTTCTTCTCTCTACTTTAATCGTATCTGCTACATAGGCTTGTACAGGTGTCCATCTTCTTCTCTCTACTCTTATCTGCAACATAGGCTTGTACAGGTGTCCATCTTCTTCTCTCTTCTCTACTCTTATCTGCTACATAGGCTTGTACAGGTGTCCATCTTCTTCTCTCTTCTCTAATCTTATCTGCTACATAGGCTTGTACAGGTGTCCATCTTCTTCTCTCTACTCTTATCTGCAACATAGGCTTGTACAGGTGTCCATCTTCTCTTCTCTCTACTCTTATCTGCAACATAGGCTTGTACAGGTGTCCATCTTCTTCTCTCTTCTCTAATCTTATCTGCTACATAGGCTTGTACAGGTGTCCATCTTCTTCTCTCTACTCTTATCTGCAACATAGGCTTGTACAGGTGTCCATCTTCTTCTCTCTACTCTTATCTGCAACATAGGCTTGTACAGGTGTCCATCTTCTCTTCTCTACTCTTATCTGCAACATAGGCTTGTACAGGTGTCCATCTTCTTCTCTCTTCTCTACTCTTATCTGCAACATAGGCTTGTACAGGTGTCCATCTTCTCTTCTCTACTCTTATCTGCAACATAGGCTTGTACAGGTGTCCATCTTCTTCTCTCTACTCTTATCTGCAACATAGGCTTGTACAGGTGTCCATCTTCTCTCTTCTCTAATCTTATCTGCAACATAGGCTTGTACAGGTGTCCATCTTCTTCTCTCTTCTCTTATCTGCTATATAGGCTTGTACAGGTGTCCATCTTCTTCTCTCTTCTCTAATCTTATCTGCTACATAGGCTTGTACAGGTGTCCATCTTCTTCTCTCTACTCTTATCTGCTACATAGGCTTGTACAGGTGTCCATCTTCTTCTCTCTACTCTTATCTGCTACATAGGCTTGTACAGGTGTCCATCTTCTTCTCTCTTCTCTAATCTTATCTGCTACATAGGCTTGTACAGGTGTCCATCTTCTTCTCTCTACTCTTATCTGCTACATAGGCTTGTACAGGTGTCCATCTTCTTCTCTCTACTCTTATCTGCAACATAGGCTTGTACAGGTGTCCATCTTCTTCTCTCTACTCTTATCTGCTACATAGGCTTGTACAGGTGTCCATCTTCTTCTCTCTTCTCTAATCTTATCTGCAACATAGGCTTGTACAGGTGTCCATCTTCTCTCTTCTCTAATCTTCTCTGCAACATAGGCTTGTACAGGTGTCCATCTTCTCTTCTCTACTCTTATCTGCAACATAGGCTTGTACAGGTGTCCATCTTCTTCTCTCTAATGTTATCTGCAACATAGGCTTGTACAGGTGTCCATCTTCTTCTCTCTTCTCTTATCTGCAACATAGGCTTGTACAGGTGTCCATCTTCTTCTCTCTTCTCTACTCTTATCTGCTACATAGGCTTGTACAGGTGTCCATCTTCTTCTCTCTTCTCTAATCTTATCTGCAACATAGGCTTGTACAGGTGTCCATCTTCTTCTCTCTACTTTAATCGTATCTGCTACATAGGCTTGTACAGGTGTCCATCTTCTTCTCTCTACTCTTATCTGCAACATAGGCTTGTACAGGTGTCCATCTTCTTCTCTCTTCTCTACTCTTATCTGCTACATAGGCTTGTACAGGTGTCCATCTTCTTCTCTCTTCTCTAATCTTATCTGCTACATAGGCTTGTACAGGTGTCCATCTTCTCTTCTCTCTACTCTTATCTGCAACATAGGCTTGTACAGGTGTCCATCTTCTCTCTTCTCTAATCTTATCTGCAACATAGGCTTGTACAGGTGTCCATCTTCTTCTCTCTACTCTTATCTGCAACATAGGCTTGTACAGGTGTCCATCTTCTCTCTTCTCTAATCTTATCTGCAACATAGGCTTGTACAGGTGTCCATCTTCTTCTCTCTTCTCTTATCTGCTATATAGGCTTGTACAGGTGTCCATCTTCTTCTCTCTTCTCTAATCTTATCTGCTACATAGGCTTGTACAGGTGTCCATCTTCTTCTCTCTACTCTTATCTGCAACATAGGCTTGTACAGGTGTCCATCTTCTCTCTTCTCTAATCTTATCTGCAACATAGGCTTGTACAGGTGTCCATCTTCTTCTCTCTTCTCTTATCTGCTATATAGGCTTGTACAGGTGTCCATCTTCTTCTCTCTTCTCTAATCTTATCTGCTACATAGGCTTGTACAGGTGTCCATCTTCTTCTCTCTACTCTTATCTGCAACATAGGCTTGTACAGGTGTCCATCTTCTTCTCTCTTCTCTTATCTGCAACATAGGCTTGTACAGGTGTCCATCTTCTTCTCTCTTCTCTAATCTTATCTGCTACATAGGCTTGTACAGGTGTCCATCTTCTTCTCTCTTCTCTAATCTTATCTGCTACATAGGATTGTCCCCATACCAATATGTTGGTACCGGTACCAAAATGTATTTCCATACTTTTTTAAATAAAGGGGACCACAAAAAATGTCATTATTGTAACAAAACATGTTAGTGTACATGAAACATATGTTTATTGTTGTCATTTAGTCCTTAAATACAAACCTTGTTTCCATATGAGTTGGGAAATTGTGTTAGATGTAAATATAAACAGAATACAATGATTTGCAAATCCTTTTTAACCCATATTCAGTTGAATATGCTACAAAGACAACATATTTCATGTTCAAACTCATAAACATTTTTTTTGTGCAAATAATCATTAACTTTAGAATTTGTTGCCAGCAACACGTGACAAAGAAGTTGGGAAAGGTGGCAATAAATACTGATAAATTTGAGGAATGCTCATCAAACACTTATTTGGAACATCCCACAGGTGTGCAGGCTAATTGGGAACAGGTGGGTGCCATGACTGGCTATAAAAGCAGCTTCCATGAAATGCTAAGTCATTCACAAACAAGGATGGGGTGAGGGTCACCACTTTGTAAGCAAATTGTCGAACAGTTTTAGAACAACATTTCTCAACGAGCTATTGCAAGGAATTTAGGGATTTTACCATCTACGGTCCGTGAAATCATCAAAAAAAGAGAATCTGGAGAAATCACTGCACGTAAGCCATGATATTAGGGACCTTTGAACCCTCAGGCGGTACTGCAACAAAAACAGACATCAGTGTGTAAAGGATATCACCACATGGGCTCAGGAACACTTCATTAAACCACTGTCAGTAACTACAGTTGGTCGCTACATCTGTAAGTGCAAGTTAAAACTCTACTATGCAAAGCAAAACCCATTTATCAACAACACCAAGGAACACCACTGGCTTCTCTGGGCCCGAGCTCATCTAAGATGGACTGATGCAGAGTGGAAAAGTGTTCTGTAGTCTGACGAGTCCACATTTTAACATATATTTGGAAACTGTGGACGTGGTGTTCTCCGGAAAAAAGAGGAAAATAACCATCCGGATTGTTATAGGCGCAAAGTCAGCATGTGTGATGGTATGGGGGTGTATTAGTGCCCAAGGCATGGGTAACTTACACATCTGTGAAGGCACCATTAATGCTGAATGGTCCATACAGCTTTTGGAGCAACATATGTTGTCATCCAAGCAACGTTATCATGGACGCCCCTGCTTATTTCAGCAAGACAATGCCAAGCCACGTGTTACAACAGCGTGGCTTCGTAAAAAAAAGAGTGCGGGTACTCTCCTGGCCCGCCTGCAGTCCAGACCTGTCTCCCATGGAAAATGTGTGGCGCATTATGAAGCGTAAAATACGACAGCGGAGACCCCGGACTGTTGAAGGACTGAAGCTCTACATAAAACAAGAATGGTAAAGAATTCCACTTTCAAAGCTTCAACAATTAGTTTCCTCAGTTCCCAAACGTTTATTGAGTGTTGTTAAAAGAAAAGGTGATGTAACACAGTGGTGAACATGCCCTTTCCCAACTACTTTGGCACGTGTTGCAGCCATGAAATTCTAAGTTAAGTATGAACATCAAATATCTTGTCTTTGTAGCATATTCAACTGAATATGGGTTAAAAAGGATTTGCAAATAATTTTATTCCGTTTGAATTAATTTCTAACACAATTTCCCAACTCATATGGAAACAGGGTTTGTAAAATGTTGAACATACTAGACAACTTGTCTTTTAGTAGTAAGTAAACAAACAAAGAAAATATGATTCATTAGTATAGCGGTACTGTACTAGTACTGGTGTACCGAACAACCCACTGAACCTGGACTCTTCGTGTACAAGGTGATTATTCCATTGCTCTTGAATATCTCCTTTGTTCCGCTGTTCCAAACTATACATTTCATCACGAAAAGTTGTTCTTGATAAATATTTCTTTGGAAGCATCCTAATGAAGTGGCAGCAGAATAACCTCAATGGTCCCAGGAAATGTTGTGGATTATAATGTTGTTATTGATGTGTTGCCTTGCAGGCGAGGGGCGGCATGGAGGGTCTGTACGATGGAGCCGAAGTGGTGTTGGGACCGGACTCTGGACTTATGGAACCCGGTCCTGAACAGCAGTTCATCAACCAGAAGATGAGGCCTGGTTCTGGGGTGTTGTCTGTTCAGGTGCTGCCAGACGGACCCACACGGGTTCTGCAGGTACAAACAAGACTCAAAGACTGCGTAGGCCTGGACCATCAATCTCATTTTCATTTTCATTTTTTATTTTGGCTTCTCACCATCATAGAAATATTACAAATGGGGCAAAACCATTAAATGGCCGCGTTTCTCACAGTCATTCTCATCAACGTCCCACTGGGTTGTGAGTTTTTCCTTGCCCTTATGTGGGCACTGAACCTCGGATGTCGTTGTGGCTTGTGCAGCCCTTTGAGACACTTGTGATTTAGGGCTATATAAATAAACATTGATTGATTATGTGTTTGTTTTGTTGTGAACGACATTGTTGTACAAACCCCGTTTCCATATGAGTTGGGAAATTGTGTTAGATGTAAATATAAACAGAATACAATGATTTGCAAATCCTTTTCAACCCATATTCAGTTGAATATGCTACAAAGACAACATATTTGATGTTCAAACCTATAAACTCTATTTTTTTTTGCAAATAATAATTAACTTAGAATTCCATGGCTGTAACACGTGCCAAAGTAGTTGGGAAAGGGCATGTTCACCACTGTGTTACATCACCTTTTCTTTTAACAACACTCAATAAACGTTTGGGAACTGAGGAAACTAATTGTTGAAGCTTTGAAAGTGGAATTCTTTACCATTCTTGCTTGATGTACAGCTTAAGTTGTTCAACAGTCCGGGGTCTTGTTGTCGTATTTTACGCTTCATAATGCGCCACACATTTTTGATGGTAGACATTTCTGGACTGCAGGCGGGCCAGGAAAGTACCCGCACTCTTTTACTACGAAGCCACGCTGTTGTAACACGTGGCTTGGCATTGTTTTGTTGAAATAAGCAGGGGCGTCCGTGATAACATTGCTTGGATGACAACATATGTTGCTCCAAAACCTGTATGGACCATTCCGCATTAATGGTGCCCTCACAGATGTGTAAGTTACCCATGCCTTGGGCACTAATACACCCCCATACCATCACACATGCTGACTTTTGAACTTTGCGCCTATAACACTCCGGGGGGGGTTCTTTTCCTCTTTGTTCCGGAGGACACCACGTCCACAGTTTCCAAATATAATTTGAAATGTGGACTCGTCAGACCACAGAACACTTTTCCACTTTGCATCAGTCCATCTTAGATGAGCTCGGGCCCAGAGAAGCCGGCGGCGTTCCTCGGTGTTGTTGATAAATGGGTTTTGCTTTGCATAGTAGAGTTTTAACTTGCACTTACAGATGTAGCGACCAACTGTAGTTACTGACAGGGGTTTTATTAAGTATTCCTGTGAGGCCATGTGGTGATATCCTTTACACACTGATGTCGGTTTTTGATGCAGTACCGCCTGAGGGATAAACGGTCCATAATATCATCGTTTACGTGCAGTGATTTCTCCAGATTCTCTGAACCTTTTGATGATTTCACGGAGCGTAGATGGTAAAATCCCTAAATTCCTTGCAATAGCTCGTTGAGAAATGTTGTTCTTAAATTGTTCGACAATTTGCTTACAAATTGGTGACCAATCATACAAACACAACACATCTTTTGTGTTTGTGTTGTTGTGAACGACATCATTGTTGTAAGATCAATGTACAAACAATCATACACACACAACACATCTCATGTGTTTGTGTTGTTGTGAATGACATCATTGATGTAAGATCATCATACAAACAATCATACAAACACAACACATCACATGTGTTTGTGTTGTTGTGAACGACATCCTTGATGTAAGATCAATGTACAAACAATCATACAAACACAACACATCTTATGTTTTTGTGTTATTGTGAACGACATCATTGATATAAGATCCTCATACAAACAATCATACAAACACAACACATCTTATGTGTTTGTGTTGTGAACAACATCATTGATGTAAGATCATCATACTAACAATCATACAAACACAACACATCTCATGTGTTTGTGTTGTTGTGAACGACATCATTGTTGTAAGATCATCATACAAACAATCATACAAACACAACACATCTTATGTGTTTGTGTTGTTGTGAACGACATCATTGATGTAAGATCATCATACAAACAATCATACACACACAACACATCTTATGTGTTTGTGTTGTTGTGAACGACATCATTGATGTAAGATCATCATACAAACAATCATACACACACAACACATCTTATGTGTTTGTGTTGTTGTGAACGACATCATTGATGTAAGATCATCATACAAACAATCATACACACACAACACATCTTATGTGTTTGTGTTGTTGTGAACGACATCATTGATGTAAGATCATCATACTAACAATCATACAAACACAACACATCTCATGTGTTTGTGTTGTTGTGAACGACATCATTGTTGTAAGATCATCATACAAACAATCATACAAACACAACACATCTTATGTGTTTGTGTTGTTGTGAACGACATCATTGTTGTAAGATCATCATACAAACAATCATACAAACACAACACATCTTATGTGTTTGTGTTGTTGTGAACGACATCATTGTTGTAAGATCATCATACAAACAATCATACAAACACAACACATCTTATGTGTTTTTGTTGTTGTGAACGACATCATTGTTGTAAGATCATCATACAAACAATCATACAAACACAACACATCTTATGTGTTTGTGTTGTTGTGAACGACATCATTGTTGTAAGATCATCATACAAACAATCATACAAACACAACACATCTTATGTGTTTGTGTTGTTGTGAACGACATCATTGATGTAAGATCATCATACAAACAATCATACAAACACAACACATCTTATGTGTTTGTGTTGTTGTGAACGACATCATTGATGTAAGATCATCATACAAACAATCATACAAACACAACACATCTTATGTGTTTGTGTTGTTGTGAACGACATCATTGTTGTAAGATCATCATACAAACAATCATACAAACACAACACATCTTATGTGTTTGTGTTGTTGTGAACGACATCATTGATGTAAGATCATCATACAAACAATCATACAAACACAACACATCTTATGTGTTTGTGTTGTTGTGAACGACATCATTGTTGTAAGATCATCATACAAACAATCATACAAACACAACACATCTTATGTGTTTGTGTTGTTGTGAACTACATCATTGATGTAAGATCATCATACAAACAATCATACAAACACAACACATCTTATGTGTTTGTGTTGTTGTGAACGACATCATTGTTGTAAGATCATCATACAAACAATCATACAAACACAACACATCTTATGTGTTTGTGTTGTTGTGAACGACATCATTGTTGTAAGATCATCATACAAACAATCATACAAACACAACACATCTTATGTGTTTGTGTTGTTGTGAACGACATCATTGTTGTAAGATCATCATACAAACAATCATACAAACACAACACATCTTATGTGTTTGTGTTGTTGTGAACGACATCATTGATGTAAGATCATCATACAAACAATCATACAAACACAACACATCTTATGTGTTTGTGTTGTTGTGAACGACATCATTGTTGTAAGATCATCATACAAACAATCATACAAACACAACACATCTTATGTGTTTGTGTTGTTGTGAACGACATCATTGATGTAAGATCATCATACAAACAATCATACAAACACAACACATCTTATGTGTTTGTGTTGTTGTGAACGACATCATTGATGTAAGATCATCATACAAACAATCATACAAACACAACACATCTTATGTGTTTGTGTTGTTGTGAACGACATCATTGTTGTAAGATCATCATACAAACAATCATACAAACACAACACATCTTATGTGTTTGTGTTGTTGTGAACTACATCATTGATGTAAGATCATCATACAAACAATCATACAAACACAACACATCTTATGTGTTTGTGTTGTTGTGAACGACATCATTGATGTAAGATCATCATACAAACAATCATACAAACACAACACATCTTATGTGTTTGTGTTGTTGTGAATGACATCATTGTTGTAAGATCATCATACAAACAATCATACAAACACAACACATCTTATGTGTTTGTGTTGTTGTGAACGACATCATTGATGTAAGATCATCATACAAACAATCATACAAACACAACACATCTTATGTGTTTGTGTTGTTGTGAACGACATCATTGTTGTAAGATCATCATACAAACAATCATACAAACACAACACATCTTATGTGTTTGTGTTGTTGTGAACGACATCATTGATGTAAGATCATCATACAAACAATCATACACACACAACACATCTTATGTGTTTGTGTTGTTGTGAACGACATCATTGATGTAAGATCATCATACAAACAATCATACACACACAACACATCTTATGTGTTTGTGTTGTTGTGAACGACATCATTGATGTAAGATCATCATACAAACAATCATACACACACAACACATCTTATGTGTTTGTGTTGTTGTGAACGACATCATTGATGTAAGATCATCATACTAACAATCATACAAACACAACACATCTCATGTGTTTGTGTTGTTGTGAACGACATCATTGATGTAAGATCATCATACAAACAATCATACACACACAACACATCTCATGTGTTTGTGTTGTTGTGAACGACATCATTGATGTAAGATCATCATACAAACAATCATACACACACAACACATCTTATGTGTTTGTGTTGTTGTGAACGACATCATTGTTGTAAGATCATCATACAAACAATCATACAAACACAACACATCTTATGTGTTTGTGTTGTTGTGAACGACATTGTTGTAAGATCATCATACAAACAATCATACAAACACAACACATCTTATGTGTTTGTGTTGTTGTGAACGACATCATTGATGTAAGATCATCATACAAACAATCATACAAACACAACACATTTTATGTGTTTGTGTTGTTGTGAACCACATCATTGATGTAAGATCATCATACAAACAATCATACAAACACAACACATCTTATGTGTTTGTGTTGTGAACGACATCATTGATGTAAGATCATCATACAAACAATCATACAAACACAACACATCTTATGTGTTTGTGTTGTTGTGAACGACATCATTGATGTAAGATCATCATACAAACAATCATACAAACACAACACATTTTATGTGTTTGTGTTGTTGTGAACCACATCCTTGATGTAAGATCATCATACAAACAATCATACAAACACAACACATCTTATGTGTTTGTGTTGTTGTGAACTACATCATTGATGTAAGATCATCATACAAACAATCATACAAACACAACACATCTTATGTGTTTGTGTTGTTGTGAACGACATCATTGATGTAAGATCATCATACAAACAATCATACAAACACAACACATCTTATGTGTTTGTGTTGTTGTGAACGACATCATTGATGTAAGATCATCATACAAACAATCATACAAACACAACACATCTTATGTGTTTGTGTTGTTGTGAACGACATCATTGATGTAAGATCATCATACAAACAATCATACAAACACAACACATCTTATGTGTTTGTGTTGTTGTGAACGACATCATTGTTGTAAGATCATCATACAAACAATCATACAAACACAACACATCTTATGTGTTTGTGTTGTTGTGAACGACATCATTGATGTAAGATCATCATACAAACAATCATACAAACACAACACATCTTATGTGTTTGTGTTGTTGTGAACGACATCATTGATGTAAGATCATCATACAAACAATCATACAAACACAACACATCTTATGTGTTTGTGTTGTTGTGAACGACATCATTGTTGTAAGATCATCATACAAACAATCATACAAACACAACACATCTTATGTGTTTGTGTTGTTGTGAACTACATCATTGATGTAAGATCATCATACAAACAATCATACAAACACAACACATCTTATGTGTTTGTGTTGTTGTGAACGACATCATTGATGTAAGATCATCATACAAACAATCATACAAACACAACACATCTTATGTGTTTGTGTTGTTGTGAATGACATCATTGTTGTAAGATCATCATACAAACAATCATACAAACACAACACATCTTATGTGTTTGTGTTGTTGTGAACGACATCATTGATGTAAGATCATCATACAAACAATCATACAAACACAACACATCTTATGTGTTTGTGTTGTTGTGAACGACATCATTGTTGTAAGATCATCATACAAACAATCATACAAACACAACACATCTTATGTGTTTGTGTTGTTGTGAACGACATCATTGATGTAAGATCATCATACAAACAATCATACACACACAACACATCTTATGTGTTTGTGTTGTTGTGAACGACATCATTGATGTAAGATCATCATACAAACAATCATACACACACAACACATCTTATGTGTTTGTGTTGTTGTGAACGACATCATTGATGTAAGATCATCATACAAACAATCATACACACACAACACATCTTATGTGTTTGTGTTGTTGTGAACGACATCATTGATGTAAGATCATCATACTAACAATCATACAAACACAACACATCTCATGTGTTTGTGTTGTTGTGAACGACATCATTGATGTAAGATCATCATACAAACAATCATACACACACAACACATCTCATGTGTTTGTGTTGTTGTGAACGACATCATTGATGTAAGATCATCATACAAACAATCATACACACACAACACATCTTATGTGTTTGTGTTGTTGTGAACGACATCATTGTTGTAAGATCATCATACAAACAATCATACAAACACAACACATCTTATGTGTTTGTGTTGTTGTGAACGACATCATTGTTGTAAGATCATCATACAAACAATCATACAAACACAACACATCTTATGTGTTTGTGTTGTTGTGAACGACATCATTGATGTAAGATCATCATACAAACAATCATACAAACACAACACATTTTATGTGTTTGTGTTGTTGTGAACCACATCATTGATGTAAGATCATCATACAAACAATCATACAAACACAACACATCTTATGTGTTTGTGTTGTGAACGACATCATTGATGTAAGATCATCATACAAACAATCATACAAACACAACACATCTTATGTGTTTGTGTTGTTGTGAACGACATCATTGATGTAAGATCATCATACAAACAATCATACAAACACAACACATTTTATGTGTTTGTGTTGTTGTGAACCACATCCTTGATGTAAGATCATCATACAAACAATCATACAAACACAACACATCTTATGTGTTTGTGTTGTTGTGAACTACATCATTGATGTAAGATCATCATACAAACAATCATACAAACACAACACATCTTATGTGTTTGTGTTGTTGTGAACGACATCATTGATGTAAGATCATCATACAAACAATCATACAAACACAACACATCTTATGTGTTTGTGTTGTTGTGAACGACATCATTGATGTAAGATCATCATACAAACAATCATACAAACACAACACATCTTATGTGTTTGTGTTGTTGTGAATGACATCATTGATGTAAGATCATCATACAAACAATCATACACACACAACACATCTTATGTGTTTGTGTTGTTGTGAACGACATCATTGATGTAAGATCATCATACAAACAGGACAGCAGTCGCAACTTGAGAAGTTTTCTCTTTTTTTTTCACAGTCTCAAGTCGTCTCCAAACTCATCAAGCTAAGAACATATTTTCCCCCCCTTCACAATAAAAGCGCTGTATGCAACATCCAGTCTAACAAAATAAAGGTTTCCAAAAAGTACCTTCCCCACCCACAATGTACTTATTGATACATTTACACAATTATTATGCTTTGACTTACTGCTCAGAATTGTCTTTATTGTGAGTATCTTTGCATTTAATTTACAAACATTAAATTTTGTTTATGACATAAAAAGCATAAACTATGGTGGTAAAAAAAATAAATGTTTTTAATTAAAATGGAAAATGTTATTATTTTTTCATAATGCCGTTGTTATTTAACTTCATTGTTATCACTACTTTTGTTTGTGATTTAGTTGTTTTTTTGAATAATTCAACTTGAATTTTGGTTTTCAAATGAATGAATAATGATATTATTAACGGTATTAACATAGGTCATTATTATTTTTGCCTTGGGGCGGTATAGCTCGGTTGGTAGAGTGGCCGTGTCAGCAACTTGAGGGTTGCAGGTTCGATTCCCGCTTCCGCCATCCTAGTCACTGCCGTTGTGTCCTTGGGCAAGACACTTTACCCACCTGCTCCCAGTGCCACCCACACTGGCTTAAATGTAACTTAGATATTGGCTTTCACTATGTAAAGCGCTTTGAGTCGATAGAGAAAACTGCTATATAAATCTAATTCACTTCACTACACAGTAGCACACTGCCCCAACACAACTATTCTTCTTTCTGCTTTCCCAGATCAGCGACTTCAACCAGAGAAGAATGGTCCACAAGTCAGCAGAGGCAGACAAGAACAAAGAGGAGGTGAAGAAGAAGGAGCCTGAACAGGAACTGGAGGTACAATGCCAGTCAGGTAGATCTCAGCTGGGACTACAGCTGGAAAGGGGTGGGAAGTTTCCGGTAAATTTACCACGGAAAGTTAAGCTCGGGAAGTTTGGAAATGTTGACCGTTTTTTGATTATTCAAAGTTGGACACCGACCATCTTATTGTGTAGAATAAGATGAGAAGCTTGTAAAAGACTAATGTGATGCCACACACGGATGTAAATAGTCAGATAAACAATTGGAGTAGTCTTTCCAAATATTTGACTGATGGACAAATGAATAGAAATAGGCTAGATGAATAAATGAAGAGTCAATCAGCATGCTAGCAGAACAGAAGGCAGAGGAAACTGTCAGTACGTGGACTTTGGGGTTTGTTTTTCTGAAATGCAAAGGAAAGTTGGAGCGGGCAAGGCGTGAAGGTAATGACATCTTTTATTTTACCACTATAACTACAAAAAAAGGAGCAAACAAAAGGTGCGCACAATGGCGGAGAACAAACTTGACTAATGAAACAAAACTTGCACAAAGGCAGAAACTATGAACAATAAACAAAAACGTACTCGGTATGGAACTATGAAACAAGCAGCGTGAGTCGTAAACATGGCATGAAGCAGAGTGGAAGTAAAGTCGCCAGGCTGACTTCCTGGAGACTTTGGCTCTAAATAATAAACATGATTAGTGGCAGGTGTGCGAGTGCAAAGCGTGAGACAGGTGTGTGACATGAGGACAGGTGACAACTAATGGGTAGTCATGGAAACAAAACAAAGAAGGAAGTACAAAAACAGGAAACAATGGAGTCTTAGGCAAAACAGAACATAACTAAATAAAACATGATCACAAGACATGACAGAAACTACACCTTTTCATTTACTATTTGCTACTTCAACTTTACACATCACAAAAAAGGTCCATTTGGATCGCTAACATCGTTAGCATAAATGAATGGGATTTGACATGGAGAAAATTAGCATGTCGGCTAACGGAGAAATGAGAGTGTGGTGGTACATAAACCTAGCTAGCTGGAGATATTGGCCCCACAATCATGTAAGAAGTAGAGGAACAGCTATTCTGCTGGAGTAGTCTACAGTCATACAGTAACAAGTAATTACACATCTATTACACTTCAATACCATACATCAAATATATTTACCCCAGTAATATCATCAACACTTCTCCCGAAAATCTCCCGAAATTCAGGCGGAGCTGGAGGCCACGCCCCCTCTAGCTCCATGCGGACCTGAGTGAGGACAGCCTGTTTTCGCGTCCACATTCCCACTATATGAACACCTTGCCTGCCCAATGACGTTATAACTGTAAAATGATCGAGGGCGAGTCCTTGGTTTCTTATGTGGGTTTATTGTCAGGCAGTTTCATTAAAGTCCTCCCAGCGCGGTAGCCACACACAACAACAGCAGTCATGTTTTTGTCTACCGTAAAGCAGTTCGTCTGCCGTAAACAGCAATGTTGTGACACTCTTAAACGGGACAATAGTGCCATCTACTGTACAGGCATATGGTTAGAAGAATAGTGACAGAGAATAGAACAAGGATGGACAATTCAACCCTTAACTCAACAATGAGTAGATGAGTGTTATTTGTGTTTATGTATGTGTGTAAATAAATGAACAAGTATTCAAGTATTTCTTTAATTTATATATATATATATATATATATATATATATATATATATATATATATATATATATATATATATATATATATATATATGAAATACTTGACCTTTAACCACACCACGCCCTCCACCCCCACCTCCCAAAATCGGAGTTCTCAAGGTTGGCAGGTATGCTAAAAACACTCCTTTAAATCTCATTAAAACCACAGCAGAGGCAAAGTGTCATTTTCCGGTGAGAGTTTCAAGAACCAGGAAGACAAAGTGTTTGTATCCCACCTAGTAGTCCGCTGTGGACACAGCAAGACCAAGACCAAGACAAGCAATGCAGCTTTAGCAAGCAGTGTTGTCTCCCACCAAGGACATCACTTTTTGGCAGACAATCACATTTTGGCATAACAGCGGCAAACGTAAACAAAACAAAACACCAGCGGGAAGCGATAGACGATAAAAAAACAAGAAAAAAGGAGTTTTGACCTAGAGAAGACAGGGGCGGTAAAAAAATAAAAATCCGGGTCCCAGGGATGCGCGGACTTTTGGAAATGTGCATCCTTTCTGATTTCAATGTGTGAAGGGACAGAAAAAGTGTGTTGACGCCAACATTGTAATTGTAGCACATTCATTTTCTGGTCAAACTAAAAGTTTCTTCTGGATGTGGTTTGACTCACCTGTGTCCTTCCTACCAGGTGTTGGTGAACCTGGAGGAAGGGATCGGCGTGTCGCTTCTCAACAAGGTTCCTGAGGAGCTGGTGTTCGCCACACTGTCAGGTATTGATGTCCACTTCACACGCACGGCGGCCAACGAGGTGTTGGAGATGAGCATCAGCAACATCCAGGTGAGATCCACAGCACACCAAACATTATCCACAGACTGTATAATGTACATGTTGTTCCTTTTTGACTCTACTTAAATGTATAATAGACTGTGTTTATATTATCCACATGTGAATAATGCTGTATAATAGACTGTATTTATGGTATTCACATGTAAATAATGTTGTATAATAGACTGTATTTATATTATTCACATGTGAATAATGCTGTATAATAGACTGTACTTATATTATTTACATATGAATAATGCTGTATAATAAACTGTATTTATATTATTCACATGTGAATAATGCTGTATAATAGACTGCATTTATATTATTCACATGTGAATAATGCTGTATAATAGACTCAGTTTATATTATTCACATGTGAATAATGCTGTATAATAGACTGAATTTATATTATTCACGTGTGAATAATGCTGTATAATAGACTGTGTTTATGTTATTCACATGTGAATAATACTGTATAATAGACTGTATTTAAGTTATTCACATGTGAATAATGCTGTATAATAGACTGTATTTATATTATTCACGTGTGAATAATGCTGTATAATGGACTGTATTTATATTATTTACATGTGAATTATACTGTATAATAGACTGCATTTATATTATTCACATGTGAATAATGCTGTATAATAGACTCAGTTTATATTATTCACATGTGAATAATGCTGTATAATAGACTGAATTTATATTATTCACATGTGAATAATGCTGTATAATAGACTCAGTTTATATTATTCACGTGTGAATAATGCTGTATAATAGACTGTATTTATATTATTCACGTGTGAATAATGCTGTATAATAGACTGTATTTATATTATTCACATGTGAATTATACTGTATAATAGACTGCATTTATATTATTCACATGTGAATAATGCTGTATAATAGACTCAGTTTATATTATTCACATGTGAATAATGCTGTATAATAGACTGAATTTATATTATTCACGTGTGAATAATGCTGTATAATAGACTGTGTTTATGTTATTCACATGTGAATAATGCTGTATAATAGACTGTATTTAAGTTATTCACATGTGAATAATGCTGTATAATAGACTGTATTTATATTATTCACGTGTGAATAATGCTGTATAATGGACTGTATTTATATTATTTACATGTGAATTATACTGTATAATAGACTGCATTTATATTATTCACATGTGAATAATGCTGTATAATAGACTCAGTTTATATTATTCACATGTGAATAATGCTGTATAATAGACTGTATTTATATTATTCACGTGTGAATAATGCTGTATAATAGACTGTATTTATATTATTCACATGTGAATTATACTGTATAATAGACTGCATTTATATTATTCACATGTGAATAATGCTGTATAATAGACTCAGTTTATATTATTCACATGTGAATAATGCTGTATAATAGACTGAATTTATATTATTCACGTGTGAATAATGCTGTATAATAGACTGTGTTTATGTTATTCACATGTGAATAATGCTGTATAATAGACTGTATTTAAGTTATTCACATGTGAATAATGCTGTATAATAGACTGTATTTATATTATTCACGTGTGAATAATGCTGTATAATGGACTGTATTTATATTATTTACATGTGAATTATACTGTATAATAGACTGCATTTATATTATTCACATGTGAATAATGCTGTATAATAGACTGAATTTATATTATTCACATGTGAATAATGCTGTATAATAGACTCAGTTTATATTATTCACGTGTGAATAATGCTGTATAATAGACTGTGTTTATGTTATTCACATGTGAATAATGCTGTATAATAGACTGTATTTAAGTTATTCACATGTGAATAATGCTGTATAATAGACTGTATTTATATTATTCACGTGTGAATAATGCTGTATAATAGACTGTATTTATGTTATTCACGTGTGAATAATGCTGTATAATAGTCTGTACTTATGTTATTCACATGTGAATAATGCTGTATAATAGATTGTATTTATGTTAATACAGCCTATTATACAGCATTATTCACATGTGAATAATATAAATACAGTCTATTATACAGCATTATTCACATGTGAATAATACTGTATAATAGACTGTATTTATATTATTCACATGTGAATAATGCTGTATAATAGACTGTACTTATTTTATTCACATGTGAATAATGCTGTATAATAGACTGTATTTATGTTATTCACATGTGAATAATGCTGTATAATAGACTGTACTTATGTTAATACAGCCTATTATACAGCATTATTCACATGTGAATAATATAAATACAGTCTATTACACAGCATTATTCACATTGAATAATATAGTCTATTATACAGCATTATTCACATGTGAATAATACTTTATAATAGACTGTATTTATATTATTCACATGTGAATAATGCTGTATAATAGACTGTACTTATTTTATTCACATGTGAATAATGCTGTATAATAGACTGTATTTATATTATTCACGTGTGAATAATGCTGTATAATAGACTGTACTTATATTATTTACATGTGAATAATGCTGTATAATAGACTGTACTTATTTTATTCACATGTGAATAATGCTGTATAATAGATTGTATTTATATTATTCACATGTGAATAATGCTGTATAATATAAATAGTATTTATATTATTCACATGTAAAAAATACCTAAGTGTTTATTGTGAGCGAACTGTGGTGCTGAATTTCCCCCAGGGATCAATAAAGTACTTTCTATTCTATTCTACTGTACAATCTAAGAAGAATGGATGAAGTCAGTTGTTGTGGTGAGCAGCAATAAGATGAAGCAGACATGGAATGTTTCAAGTAGGATGACATGACTTAACACTTTTTATTCTGAGGTGGAGACTTTTTCAAATTTGAACCAACATCTTAATGTTTTCTTTTTGTTACTTTCCCAATTGGGAGATTGAACCACCACCTTCCCCCAAACATTCATATTGTGAAGCTGAACCACCATTTATTTTTAATATATTGAACAATCATTTTACCCCCAAATATTCTGAATTGTAAGGTTGAACCACAATATTTTGTACTTACATCTAATAGAAAATGTAAATGTCACGGTTGAACCACCATTTTTTATTGGTTTATTTTATAAGTGGTAAGGTTTAACTAACATTTGTAGTTGTGTATTTCCAAAATTGTCAAGTTGATTCAAGTGTTTTTTTCACATTTTCTGAATTGTGAGGGTGAACCACCATTTATATTTGTTACTTTCCCAAATTGTGAGGTCGAACCACCGTATTCTTTTTGTAAAATGTTGACATAATTTCCATGTTAGCACTGTGCGCTAGTGCAAAGCTGACTTAGCACAAGTTGTCTCCTGAGTGGACTGAGTGTGAAGGTGGTCCGCAGGTGGACAACCAGCTGCTGGGCACCACCCAGCCCGTCATGCTGTGTGTGACGCCAACGTCCAGTGAGGGCATGGTGCTGGACAGCGGGCCAGCCTTGCAAGTCAACTCCGTCAAAGTTCCCAGCAGCCTGATGCTCACCGACATCTTCAAGGTCCGTAACCCAGCATCAGTGTTTGTTGAGAGAGAAGAGTCTTGTGACGCCATGATTGAAATGTGTGTGCAGCACCTGATGGTGACAGCTGGACGCTTCAGTGTCATCATCGAAGAGAAGTTGTTGCTCAAGATACTCAGCTTCTTTGGGTATGGACAGACTGAAGCAGGTGAGTCAACCACGGAAATATCTCCAACACGTTCATAGTCGTACAAAAGAAATGAAGTTGTCACCTTGTGTAAATGCTGAATAAAAAGAGAATACAACAAATCCTTTTCAACTTATATTCAATTGAATAGACTGCAAAGACAAGATATTTCATGAACTTATCATTTAATGGCAGCAACACATGTCAAAAAAGGCATTTTTACCAGTGTGTTACATGGCCTTTCCTTTGAACAACACTCAGTGCAGGTTTGGGAACTGAGGAGACACATTTTTGAAGTGGAATTCTTTCCCATTCTTGCTTGATGTACAGCTTAAGTTGTTCAACAGTCTCCCTTCACACATTTTCAATGTCTGGACTACAGGCAGGCCAGTCTAGTACCCGCACTCTTTTACTATGAAGCCACATGACTTGGAATTGTCTTGCTGAAATAAGCAGGGGCGTCCATGATAACATATGTTGCTCCAAAAGCTGTATGTACCTTTCAGCATTAATGGTGCCTTCACAGATGTGTAAGTTAGCCATGCCTTGGCCACTAATACACCCCCATACCATCACACATGCTGACTACAACACTTTCACCCTACAACAATCACTAATACACCCCCATACCATCACACATGCTGACTACAACACTTTCACCCTACAACAATCACTAATACACCCCCATACCATCACACATGCTGACTACAACACTTTCACCCTACAACAATCACTAATACACCCCCATACCATCACACATGCTGACTACAACACTTTCACCCTACAACAATCACTAATACACCCCCATACCATCACACATGCTGACTACAACACTTTCACCCTACAACAATCACTAATACACCCCCATACCATCACACATGCTGACTACCACACTTTCACCCTACAACAATCACTAATACACCCCCATACCATCACACATGCTGACTACAACACTTTCACCCTACAACAATCACTAATACACCCCCATACCATCACACATGCTGACTACAACACTTTCACCCTACAACAATCACTAATACACCCCCATACCATCACACATGCTGACTACAACACTTTCACCCTACAACAATCACTAATACACCCCCATACCATCACACATGCTGACTACAACACTTTCACCCTACAACAACCACTAATACACCCCCATACCATCACACATGCTGACTACAACACTTTCACCCTACAACAACCACTAATACACCCCCATACCATCACACATGCTGACTACAACACTTTCACCCTACAACAATCACTAATACACCCCCATACCATCACACATGCTGACTACAACACTTTCACCCTACAACAATCACTAATACACCCCCATACCATCACACATGCTGACTACAACACTTTCACCCTACAACAATCACTAATACACCCCCATACCATCACACATGCTGACTACAACACTTTCACCCTACAACAATCACTAATACACCCCCATACCATCACACATGCTGACTACAACACTTTCACCCTACAACAATCACTAATACACCCCCATACCATCACACATGCTGACTACAACACTTTCACCCTACAACAATCACTAATACACCCCCATACCATCACACATGCTGACTACAACACTTTCACCCTACAACAATCACTAATACACCCCCATACCATCACACATGCTGACTACAACACTTTCACCCTACAACAATCACTAATACACCCCCATACCATCACACATGCTGACTACAACACTTTCACCCTACAACAATCACTAATACACCCCCATACCATCACACATGCTGACTACCACACTTTCACCCTACAACAATCACTAATACACCCCCATACCATCACACATGCTGACTACAACACTTTCACCCTACAACAATCACTAATACACCCCCATACCATCACACATGCTGACTACAACACTTTCACCCTACAACAGTCGCCATGGTTCTTTTCCTCTTTGGTCCACAGTTTCCAAAAACAATATGAAATGTGGACTCAACAGACCAAAGAACACTTTTCCACTTTGCATCAGTCCATCTTAGATGAGCTCGGGCCCAGTAAAGCATTTCTGGGTGTTGTTGATAAATGGCTTTGGCTTTGCATAGTAGAGTTTTAATTTGCACTTACAGATGTAGCGACCAACTGTAGTTACTGACAGTGGTTTTATGAAGTGTTCCTGAGCCCGTGTGGTGATATCCTTTACACACTGATGTGGGTTTTTGATGCAGTACCGCCTGAGGGATCCAAGGTCCATAATATCATGGCTTACACTTACCTTTTGATATTACGGAGCATATATTGTGAAATCCCTAAATTCCTTGCAACAGCTGCTTGAAAAATGTTGTTCTTAAACACTTTGCTCAGGCATTTGTTGACAAATCAATCAATCAATCAATGTTTATTTATATAGCCCCAAATCACAAATGTCTCAAAGCACTGCACAAATCATTACGACTACAACATCCTCGGAAGAACCCACAAAAGGGCAAGGAAAACTCACACCCAGTGGGCAGGGAGAATTCACACCCAGTGGGACGCCAGTGACAATGCTGACTATGAGAAACCTTGGAGAGGACCTCAGAAGTGGGCAACCCCCCCCCCCCTCTAGGAGACCGAAAGCAATGGATGTCGAGCGGGTCTAACATGATACTGTGAAAGTTCAATCCATAGTGGCTCCAACACAGTCGCGAGAGTTCAGTTCAAGCGGATCCAAGACAGCAGCGAGAGTCCCGTCCACAGGAAACCATCTCAAGCGGATCAGCAGCGTAGAGATGTCCCCAACCGATACAGGCGAGCGGTCCATCCTGGGTCCCGACGAGCGGTCCATCCTGGGTCTCGACTCTGGACAGCCAGTACTTCATCCATGGTCATCGGACCGGACCCCCTCCACAAGGGAGGGGGGGACATAGTGGTGACCCTTGCCTCGTCCTTGTTTGTGAATGAGTGAGCATTTTTGGGGAAGCTGTTTTTATAGCCAATCATGGCACCCACCTGTTCCCAATTAGCCTGTTCACCTGTGGGATGTTCCCAATAAGTCTTTGATGAGCATTCTTCAACTTTCTCACTCTTTTTTGCCACTTGTGCCAGCTTTTTCAAACATGTTGCAGGCATCAAATTCCAAATTAGCTAATATTTGATAAGAATTAACATTTCTCAGTGTGAACGATGAAATATCTTGTCTTTGCAGTCTATTTAATTAAATATAAGTTGAAAAGGATTTGTTGTATTCTCTTTTTATTTAGCATTTACACAAAGTGACAACTTGACTGCTTTTGTACATTGAGAGGATTATTCCTGATGAGTCGCTAACATGTTACATCAAAGATTCCAGGCCTAACATTTGATCCGTACTTAGACACAATAACACGAGTTGTGGATGCAGAGCTGGAGAAACTGGATGAAAACCTGCATGAGAGACCCAACAGGGATGCAGGACCCCCCAAACGCTACTACTTTGAGAACCTGAAGATCAGCCTCCCTCAGGTCAAGCTGAGCGTCCTCACCTCTCACAAGCTGCCTGCCGACCTCAAGGTGACCTTTCTCACCCTACCTTCCTCCACTGGAAAGGAAGTGCCGAGTCATGGTGTGTTGTCCACACAGGCTTTGAAAGGTACCCTGGGGTTCCCGCTGGTTCGTTTTGAGGACGCTGTTGTCAACATGTACCCCTTCACCAGAGTGCACCCCTACGAGACCCAGGAGATCATCATCAACGACATCCTCAAGCACTTCAGAGAGGTAGGAGCACGCCGTTAATGGAGGTGTTGTCCTCTTTATTTACCAACTTCATTGAAAAGTTTGTATAATGAAGCTTACATCCCCCGAGGAAACAATGTAAACATGAAGAATTGTGTCTAGCCTCCACAAAAGTTGATATTCTAGTAAAGGTTTGAACACAATATAAAGTGACGTGCTGTCAGGAGAGGCAGTGCCTCACCTGCCACCAGGTGGCTTGACCATCTTATGTTCCAAAACAAAGTAATACAATAAGTTTTAATATTTCTCTTTTGGTTTATGCTTTCTATGTGATTTTGGTGTGGTTCCTGTATATTTTGATCATTTTCATGGTCAAAATGGCGAAAATTCCATGTTTCCTGATTAAAACAATGCAGCAGATGAGAAGTGAGGCAGACACAGGCGGTGCCTCCACGGCGACACAGAGTGTGTATTGGGCGTGCGTGGGAGGGGGCGCATGCTTGTTGCCACGTGGAAAAGGCAGGTCTTGAGGCAGCAAGTACCTCTGCCTCAAGGTAGGGGGCGATACAATGCCAACTTGCAGTTGAATGCCTCAGCAGTACTCTGACTGGCCACACGGGGAGAAGTGGGGGCGCTCAAGCTAGCAGACACAGGTCTCTCCAGCGGAAGATAGCATTTTTTTCTTAAACTGTATTTATAACAAACATGGCATTTTTATTAGAGTAAGCCAGCGTTTGTGGGTGTTTTTTGGCAGATGCAAAAATATGGTGTAATTTCTTGGAAAGAAATTGAATGAAATGAATGTTTCTGCCAATGTGGAGGATTATATACTGTATCCAAGATGAAGTACTTGCCAATATGGAGGATTATATACTGTATCCAAGATGAAGTACTTGCCAATATGGAGGATTATATACTGTATCCCAAGATGAAGTACTTGCCAATATGGAGGATTATATACTGTATCCAAGATGAAATACTTGCCAATATGGAGGATTATATACTGTATCCAAGATGAAGTATTTGCCAATATGGAGGATTATATACTGTATCCAAGATGAAGTACTTGCCAATATGGAGGATTATATACTGTATCCAAGATGAAGTATTTGCCAATATGGAGGATTATATACTGTATCCAAGATGAAGTACTTGCCAATATGGAGGATTATATACTGTATCCAAGATGAAGTATTTGCTAATATGGAGGATTATATACTGTATCCAAGATGAAGTACTTGCCAATATGGAGGATTATATACTGTATCCAAGATGAAGTATTTGCCAATATGGAGGATTATATACTGTATCCAAGATGAAATACTTGCCAATATGGAGGATTATATACTGTATCCAAGATGAAGTACTTGCCAATATGGAGGATTATATACTGTATCCAAGATGAAATACTTGCCAATATGGAGGATTATATACTGTATCCAAGATGAAGTATTTGCCAATATGGAGGATTATATACTGTATCCAAGATGAAATACTTGCCAATATGGAGGATTATATACTGTATCCAAGATGAAGTATTTGCCAATATGGAGGATTATATACTGTATCCAAGATGAAGTACTTGCCAATATGGAGGATTATATACTGTATCCAAGATGAAATACTTGCCAATATGGAGGATTATATACTGTATCCAAGATGAAGTATTTGCCAATATGGAGGATTATATACTGTATCCAAGATGAAGTATTTGCCAATATGGAGGATTATATACTGTATCCAAGATGAAGTACTTGCCAATATGGAGGATTATATACTGTATCCAAGATGAAGTACTTGCCAATATGGAGGATTATATACTGTATCCAAGATGAAATACTTGCCAATATGGAGGATTATATACTGTATCCAAGATGAAGTATTTGCCAATATGGAGGATTATATACTGTATCCAAGATGAAGTACTTCTCTAAACTGGACTTGAAGACAAAAGTAATGTGATCATACAAAGTATGTTTTCATGGAGGATACAGTAGTTATTACTGCTTCACATACAAACACAGAAAGGTAAAATACACTCACAATACTTGATTTATTTTGTTAAAAGCAAATGGGACCAAAAAGTATTTAATAACAACTTTATCAAATTACTTTTTGGACCCATTTATCATATCACTATAACGTTTTTATGAAAGCGAATAACTCCCTTTTTTCCCTGTAACTCTAATGTGCAACATAGATCAGGTTGCATCTAAACCTAGAGCTGCACATTTGAATTTAAGTTAAAAAAAAAAAAGGAAAAAAAGGAATGTATGCTTCACCTGGTGTTTATTTCACCGCACTTCACCAGACTACTGTATATCAAACAGACTTTATCTTTACTAACTGTCCTGTATGCACTGCTCTGTCAACACTTAGAAGTCCCTTTGGTGCCCTCACAAACAATCAGAAATCCCAAACATCCTAAACTTTAACAACCATACTGCTCCATTTAAAAAAGTACAATCTTACATTAACAATGGCAAAGAAGGAGGGAGAGGAGGAAGGAGTAGGGTTCCACTGAATGAAAGATAACCCCTCTCCTCCTTTGTGAAATGAGTATCTTTTTCAAGAAGAACTGTTCACCACCAAATCCTCCACATGACACCTTGCGCTCTGGACAGGCTAACGTCCTCCAACCTCCTGAGAACAAAGCTCCAAACTATGGGAGACCGGGCTTTCTGCCCCGCCGCTCCCAGTCTATAGAACGCTCTCCCTGACCACCTGAGGGCACCACAGACTGTGGATTATTAAAAAAACACACAAAAAAAACACCTTTTTTTTAAAAGCCTTTTTTAGATTTATGTGTGCTAGTTCTAACTATTAGACTGTTCTAGTTTTAATTTTTCTTACTATTTATTTTACTTTTTACAAATAGAGTCTATAATTATTAGGGCTGTGGGAAAAAATCGATTCGAATACGTTGTGCGATTTAGAATCGATTGTCATTTTTAAAAAATCTTATTTTTTTTTTAATCAATCCAACAAAGCACTACACAACAATACCATAACAATGCAATCCCATTTTAGAAGCAAAGCTGAGCCAGCAACACTCAGAACTGCAATAAACAGAACAATTGAGAGGAGACACAAACACCACACAGAACAAAACAAAAGTAGTGAAACAAAAATGAATATTATCAACAACAGTATCAATATTAGTTATCATTTCAGCATAGCAGTGATTAAAAATCCCTCATTGACATTATCATTAGACATTTATAAAAATAATAAAAAAGAACAACAGTGGCTTACACTTGCATGGCATCTCATAAGCTGGACAACACACTGTGTCCAATGTTTTCACAAAGATCAAATAAGTCATATTTTTGCTTCCTTTAATAGTTAAAACAAATTTAAATTATTGCAATCAGTTGATAAAACATTGTCCTTTACAATTATAAAAGCTTTTTTTTTTTTAAATCTACTACTCTGCTAGCATGTCAGCAGACTGGGGTAGATCCTGCTGAAATCTATGTATTGAATGAATACACAATCCTTTTCAATCGGGAAAATATCATTTTTGAATCGAAAATCGAATAGAATCGAAAAAAATCTATATATTATCGAATCGTGACCCCAAGAATCGATATTGAATGGAATCGTGGGACACACAAAGATTTGCAGCCCTAATAATTATTATTATTAAGAAAAGCTGCGGTACAAATCCTGCTTGGTCGAATCTTCCATACTTGTGAGCACCATTTATGTACACCTGGCAAACTGTCTTTTTTTTTTTACCTCCACAGTGTTTCCATCCTTCTTTCCACGCTGCTCTGTTGTCTTTTTGAAGCTCGTGTTAAGTTAGCAAAATGGACAAAACTTGTCAAAAGGGGAGAAAACACATAAAAGGCCAACATGCTGAAGCGCTGAGAAGTGGTTAAAGCAAGCTTAGTCACAGCCGCCTCGTCAAAGCTTTTAATTTGGCCCACCGAACATCCCCCAAATAGTCTTGATGAAACCATTCATGTATGCAGTACTCCCACCAGCCCACAGGGGGCGACAGCAAAGCATATGTGTCTTAATGAAGCAGCGGTGAGTGAGCAGAAGGAGAAGGCACTATCGACACTGAAAAAAATCCTAATAAATTGCAAAAATCAGACTTTTAACAGCGACTGGACAACAAAATTGCTGACTTTTTGATGTCTTTTGTATTTGTGGTCGTGTTGTTTTTGGCTTTTTAACTTTCAAAACTGATTAAATACATGTAGTGCTGAGGTTGACCAGCAGAAGGCGATAAAGCCACACTTTAGGTTTGATTGTGTTAAACCACATGTGTGCAATGTTTGCTGTGTGTATGAACACTGAACCTTCTATTTTAATTATGTAACGTACATTGTGTAAAATACACAATGTACGTTGTGCTTTTGTATTTATTTATTTTGTCTGTCTTACAAACCTAAATAAAGAGACGTGTAAAGAAATTCAACTGAGGAAGGAAAAAGAATCAGAAGAAGGAACCTAACCTTTGATTCTTGGTGCTGTTAACTATCTGCACACGCTGGAGACGAGTAGCGAGGGCAGAATAATGAATTTATTGACAGTGCCGTGTGAAAGCTGATGTGTTTACTTGCTAAATAAGTAACCGCAGCCTCAAAGGAATATAACCTGCAGAGGCACTTTTTAAAGAAACATCTACATCTTGACGTCCCGCCCGCGAGACACAAACACACAGACACACTTAGCACGTACTTGACTCGCTATAAAGTTTGTAAATTGGAAAATGCGCAAATTGAGGTTTTTTGTAAATTGAGGTTGGACTGTAGTATTATTTGGTGAAGTGAATTTTATTTATATAGCGCTTTTTCTCTTGTGCCTGAAAGCGCTTTACCTAGTGAAAGCCATGATCTAAGTTACTTTGTATTTAAAGCAGTGTGGGTGGCACTGGCAGCAGGTGGGTGGCACTGGCAGCAGGTGGGGCGCACTGAGAGCAGGTGGGGGGCACTGGCAGCAGGTGGGTGGCACTGTGAGCAGGTGGGTGGCACTGTGAGCAGGTGGGTGGCACTGTGAGCAGGTGGGTGGCACTGGGAGCAGGTGGGTGGCACTGGCAACAGGTGGGTGGCACTGTGAGCAGGTGGGTGGCACTGGGAGCAGGTGGGGGGCACTGGCAGCAGGTGGGTGGCACTGGCAGCAGGTGGGGCGCACTGAGAGCAGGTGGGGGGCACTGGCAGCAGGTGGGTGGCACTGGCAGCAGGTGGGGCGCACTGAGAGCAGGTGGGGGGCACTGGCAGCAGGTGGGTGGCACTGGCAGCAGGTGGGTGGCACTGTGAGCAGGTGGGTGGCACTGTGAGCAGGTGAGGTGCACTGAGAGCAGGTGGGTGGCACTGGGAGCAGGTGGGTGGCACTGGCAGCAGGTGGGTGGCACTGTGAGCAGGTGGGTGGCACTGGGAGCAGGTGAGGCGCACTGACACCAGGTGGGTGGCACTGTGAGCAGGTGGGTGGCACTGTGAGCAGGTGGGTGGCACTGTGAGCAGGTGAGGCGCACTGACACCAGGTGGGTGGCACTGTGAGCAGGTGGGTGGCACTGAGAGCCGGTGAGGCGCACTGACACCAGGTGGGTGGCACTGTGAGCAGGTGGGTGGCACTGAGAGCAGGTGGGTGGCACCGGGAGCAGGCAGGTGGCACCGGGAGCAGGTGGGTGGCACTGCGAGCAGGTGAGGCGCACTGACACCAGGTGGGTGGCACTGTGAGCAGGTGGGTGGCACCGGGAGCAGGTGGGTGGCACCGGGAGCAGGTGGGTGAAGTGTCTTGCCCAAGGACACAAGAGCTGTGACTAGTATAGCAGAAGCAGGAATTGAACCAAGAACCCTCAGGTTGCTGGCACGGCCTCTCTAATCAGCTGCAGACTCATTGTTAATGTTTCTCTCATCTCAGTCTGCTTTTTCTCTCAAGGAGCTGATCAGCCAGGCAGCCCAGATCTTGGGATCGGTGGACTTCCTCGGGAATCCGATAGGACTCCTCAACGACGTGTCTGAGGGAATGTCGGAGCTCATCAAGTACGGCAACGTGGGCGGTCTTATACGCAACGTGACGCATGGCGTGTCCAACTCTGCTGCCAAGGTACGTCTTGTTTTAGAGAAGTTTGCAGGCGTCACATCACATCTGTTGTCTTGCAGTTTGCAGGGACCTTATCTGATGGGCTGGGGAAGACCATGGACAACCGCCACCAGACTGAGCGAGAGTACATCAGATACCACGGCGCCACTAGTGGAGAGCACCTGGTCGCTGGCATCCACGGACTAGCTCATGGTATCATCTCTTTTTTATTATAAGACCACCACATAATACTCAAAGCTGACTGCATGTAAAGTAACAATATATATATATATGTATATGTGTATATGTATATGTGTATATGGTGGTGGCAGCATGGTCCTATTGGACAATGACCCCAAACAAAGGCTAAATCAGGCTAGAATGAAGGTTTTAGAATGGATTTCCTAAAGTCCTGACTTAAACCTGTGGACAATGCTGAAGAAACAAGTCCATGTCAGAAAAGCAACACATTTAGCTGAACGGCAGCAATTTTGTGGTGAAAAATGCAAGCAGCAGCTTGTGGATGACATCCAAAAGCTCCTTATTGCAGGTAAACTTGCCAAGGGACATGTCAGCAAATATTAACATTGCTGTATGTATACTTTTGACCCAGCACATTTTTTGGATTGATTGATACTTTTATTAGTAGATTGCACAGTACAGTACATATTATTAGTAGATTGCACAGTACAGTACATATTATTAGTAGATTGCACAGTACAGTACATATTATTAGTAGATTGCACAGTACAGTACATATTATTAGTAGATTGCACAGTACAGTACATATTATTAGTAGATTGCACAGTACAGTACATATTATTAGTAGATTGCACAGTACAGTACATATTAGTAGATTGCACAGTACAGTACATATTATTAGTAGATTGCACAGTACAGTAAATATTATTAGTAGATTGCACAGTACAGTACATATTATTAGTAGATTGTACAGTACAGTACATATTATTAGTAGATTGCACAGTACAGTACATATTATTAGTAGATTGCACAGTACAGTACATATTATTAGTAGATTACACAGTACAGTACATATTATTAGTAGATTGCACAGTACAGTACATATTATTAGTAGATTGCACAGTACAGTACATATTAGTAGATTGCACAGTACAGTACATATTATTAGTAGATTGCACAGTACAGTAAATATTATTAGTAGATTGCACAGTACAGTACATATTATTAGTAGATTGCACAGTACAGTACATATTATTAGTAGATTGCACAGTACAGTACATATTATTAGTAGAGTGCACAGTACAGTACATATTATTAGTAGATTGCACAGTACAGTACATATTATTAGTAGATTCCACAGTACAGTACATATTATTAGTAGATTGCACAGTACAGTACATATTATTAGTAGATTGCACAGTACAGTACATATTATTAGTAGATTACACAGTACAGTACATATTATTAGTAGATTGCACAGTACAGTACATATTATTAGTAGATTGCACAGTACAGTACATATTATTAGTAGATTGCACAGTACAGTACATATTCCGTACAATTGACCACTAAATGCTAACACCCCAATAAGTTTTTCAACTTGTTTAAGTCGGGGTCCACCTTCATCAATTTGCTCACATTTTCAGTAGAGCCATAATAAATTCATAAAAGAAGCAAACTTCATGAATGCTTTTTGTGAGCAACAAGTATGTCCTCCAATCACTACATCACAACAAAATAAATGATTGGAAACTCAAGACAGCCATGACATCATGTTCTTTACACGTGTATGTACACTTTTGACCACCACTGTGTGTATGTATATATATATATTGGAAAAAATAAACTATAAATGGTTATAGTGCCATTCATGTAAGACACATATTGTCAATAAATTGAGAACAGGAAGTGAACAAAAGTTTTTGCAACTGTTATGTAAAAGATAAGAGGTAGGATTAAATAAGTTCTACTTCTTCCTACTCCTTTTTGAACATGTAGAAAAGAGAAACTGGACATTTTGATGTAACATGTTGTATGCTTGCATGTTTGATATAAACTCAAACTCATATATATATGTATATATGTATATATATATATATATATATATATTAAATTTAAAGTTAGAGTAGCAATGATGGTCACATACACACTAGATGTGGTGAAACTATTCTCTGCATTTGACCCATCACCCTTGTTCACCCCCTGAGAGGTGAGGGGAGCAGTGAGCAGCAGCGGTGCCGTGCCCGGGAATCATTTATGGTGATTTAACCCCCAGTTCCAAGCCTTAATGCTGAGTGCCAAGCAGGGAGGTAATGGCTCCCATTTTTATAGTCTTTGGTATGACTCGGCCGGGGTTTGAACTCACAACCTACCTGACTAATACACTTTATATGTTAATGACTGAGACCCTTCTGGATACTCTGGAACTAACTTGAGGGGAATTCTAAAGGTAAAAAAATCAATATATTAAATTATTTATCTATATATTGAAAAAATAAACTATATATGGTTATAGAGCCATTCATGTAAAACATAAATTAGGTCAAAAATATGAGAGAAAAAAAGGAGCAACATGGACAGTAATATTATGTACAGTATGAGATGGACTTGCTACCTGTCAGTCATGTAGTACATGTACTTTCATGGACAGTAATATTATGTACAGTATGAGATGGACTTGCTACCTGTCAGTCATGTAGTACATGTACTTTCATGGACAGTAATATTATGTACAGTATGAGATGGACTTGCCACCTGTCAGTCATGTAGTACATGTACTTTCATGGACAGTAATATTATGTACAGTATGAGATGGACTTGCTACCTGTCAGTCATGTAGTACATGTACTTTCATGGACAGTAATATTATGTACAGTATGTGATGGACTTGCTACCTGTCAGTCATGTAGTACATGTACTTTCATGGACAGTAATATTATGTACAGTATGAGATGGACTTGCTACTTGTCAGTCATGTAGTACATGTACTTTCATGGACAGTAATATTATGTACAGTATGAGATGGACTTGCTACCTGTCAGTCATGTAGTACATGTACTTTCATGGACAGTAATATTATGTACAGTATGAGATGGACTTACTACCTGTCAGTCATGTAGTACATGTACTTTCATGGACAGTAATATTATGTACAGTATGAGATAGACTTGCTACTTGTCAGTCATGTAGTACATGTACTTTCATGGACAGTAATATTATGTACAGTATGAGATGGACTTGCTACCTGTCAGTCATGTAGTACATGTACTTTCATGGACAGTAATATTATGTACAGTATGAGATGGACTTGCTACTTGTCAGTCATGTAGTACATGTACTTTCATGGACAGTAATATTATGTACAGTATGAGATGGACTTGCTACCTGTCAGTCATGTAGTACATGTACTTTCATGGACAGTAATATTATGTACAGTATGAGATAGACTTGCTACTTGTCAGTCATGTAGTACATGTACTTTCATGGACAGTAATATTATGTACAGTATGAGATGGACTTGCTACCTGTCAGTCATGTAGTACATGTACTTTCATGGACAGTAAAATTATGTACAGTATGAGATGGACTTGCTACCTGTCAGTCATGTAGTACATGTACTTTCATGGACAGTAGTATTATGTACAGTATGAGATGGACTTGCTACTTGTCAGTCATGTAGTACATGTACTTTCATGGACAGTAATATTATGTACAGTATGAGATGGACTTGCTACCTGTCAGTCATGTAGTACATGTACTTTCATGGACAGTAATATTATGTACAGTATGAGATGGACTTGCTACTTGTCAGTCATGTAGTACATGTACTTTCATGGACAGTAATATTATGTACAGTATGAGATAGACTTGCTACCTGTCAGTCATGTAGTACATGTACTTTCATGGACAGTAATATTATGTACAGTATGAGATGGACTTGCTACCTGTCAGTCATGTAGTACATGTACTTTCATGGACAGTAATATTATGTACAGTATGAGATGGACTTGCTACCTGTCAGTCATGTAGTACATGTACTTTCATGGACAGTAATATTATGTACAGTATGAGATGGACTTGCTACCTGTCAGTCATGTAGTACATGTACTTTCATGGACAGTAAAATTATGTACAGTATGAGATGGACTTGCTACCTGTCAGTCATGTAGTACATGTACTTTCATGGACAGTAATATTATGTACAGTATGAGATGGACTTACTACCTGTCAGTCATGTAGTACATGTACTTTCATGGACAGTAATATTATGTACAGTATGAGATGGACTTGCTACCTGTCAGTCATGTAGTACATGTACTTTCATGGACAGTAATATTATGTACAGTATGAGATGGACCTGCTACCTGTCAGTCATGTAGTACATGTACTTTCATGGACAGTAATATTATGTACAGTATGTGATAGACTTGCTACCTGTCAGTCATGTAGTACATGTACTTTCATGGACAGTAATATTATGTACAGTATGAGATGGACTTGCTACCTGTCAGTCATGTAGTCCATGTACTTTCATGGACAGTAATATTATGTACAGTATGAGATGGACTTGCTACCTGTCAGTCATGTAGTACATGTACTTTCATGGACAGTAATATTATGTACAGTATGAGATGGACTTGCTACCTGTCAGTCATGTAGTACATGTACTTTCATGGACAGTAATATTATGTACAGTATGAGATGGACTTGCTACCTGTCAGTCATGTAGTACATGTACTTTCATGGACAGTAATATTATGTACAGTATGTGATGGACTTGCTACCTGTCAGTCATGTAGTACATGTACTTTCATGGACAGTAATATTATGTACAGTATGAGATGGACCTGCTACCTGTCAGTCATGTAGTACATGTACTTTCATGGACAGTAATATTATGTACAGTATGTGATAGACTTGCTACCTGTCAGTCATGTAGTACATGTACTTTCATGGACAGTAATATTATGTACAGTATGAGATGGACTTGCTACCTGTCAGTCATGTAGTCCATGTACTTTCATGGACAGTAATATTATGTACAGTATGAGATGGACTTGCTACCTGTCAGTCATGTAGTACATGTACTTTCATGGACAGTAATATTATGTACAGTATGAGATGGACTTGCTACCTGTCAGTCATGTAGTACATGTACTTTCATGGACAGTAATATTATGTACAGTATGTGATGGACTTGCTACCTGTCAGTCATGTAGTACATGTACTTTCATGGACAGTAATATTATGTACAGTATGAGATGGACTTGCTACCTGTCAGTCATGTAGTACATGTACTTTCATGGACAGTAATATTATGTACAGTATGTGATAGACTTGCTACTTGTCAGTCATGTAGTACATGTACTTTCATGGACAGTAATATTATGTACAGTATGAGATGGACTTGCTACCTGTCAGTCATGTAGTCCATGTACTTTCATGGACAGTAATATTATGTACAGTATGAGATGGACTTGCTACCTGTCAGTCATGTAGTACATGTACTTTCATGGACAGTAATATTATGTACAGTATGAGATGGACTTGCTACCTGTCAGTCATGTAGTCCATGTACTCTGACGCAGGGATCATAGGAGGCATGACCAGCATCATCACCTCCACCGTGGAGGGCGTGAAGACGGAGGGTGGAGTCAGCGGCTTCTTCTCTGGTCTGGGTAAAGGTCTGGTCGGCACGGTGACCAAACCGGTGGCGGGAGCGCTGGACTTTGCTTCAGAGACGGCACAGACGGTCCGAGACATGGCGAGTCTCAGCAACCACAGGTGGGCCACCGCCTTCCCGCCGTTATCTTCCATCCTTAAAGGGACACTGCACTTTTTGTGGAACTATCCTTCACAATCATTACCGCAGACAAGAAGACTAAAGTTGTTTTTTTAGGCTTTTTAACATTTAAAATGGTCTCGTTTTTGGTGGCTAGCAATGCGGCTAATGTTAGCAAACATTTCTACCTTTAAAAAGGCATTCATAAACTGTCAACAATACTTTATTTATGTTGTGTAACATTTATAATAACAAACTGTAGCAACATTGTTATCGTAAGAGAGAACACTGAGGAACTCTTTTTCTAGCGTACTAACACATTATTAGCCATAAAAGCTAACTCAACAAGAGAAAAGCTAGCTTCTACGTCAGCACAAAACGCCTTTGAGTTTGTAATACACAACACTTTGATATTACATCAATCTGTACTGAGGAACAGCAATCATATTACAGTATGTGTAAAGTATTATTTCATGTTTTGTTTGTACACAGCTAGTATGTACTGTAGTTGTAATAATACACATGACGTGTATCATGATCATTATACAGCGTGATCCGCTCCATGGACAGTTGTCTGTTTGGTCCAGCTGGCCAGCAAAGTTTTTACCGGTTTATTTGGGTAAGCACTCCATTTATGTCGAAATAGCAAGGCTATAAGTTCCTTGTTTTGCAGCTTCAAGTCACTTTCACCTCACTCTCTCGGCTTCCGTCGGTTCCAACGTCTCACTCTGCTATCGTGCTGGCTTCTAGAAGCAGTAGTTCATCCTCCGTATATTCAGCTTCAAAAAGATAAGGTTGTGAATCTTCATTTGTCCAAAAATAGTCGTCTTTCTTGCATATTTTGGGAAGCTGTTTTTATAGCCAATCATGGCACCCACCTGTTCCCAATTAGCCTGCACACATATGGAATGTTCCAAATAAGTGTTTGATGAGCATTCCTCAACTTTGTTAGTATTTATTGCCACCTTTCCCAACTTCTTTGTCACGTGTTGCTGGCATCAAATTCTAAAATTAATGATTATTTGCAACAAAAAAAAAAGTTTGAGTTTGAACATGAAATATGTTGTCTTTGTAGCATATTCAACTGAATATGGCTTGA
This sequence comes from Nerophis ophidion, assembly GCF_033978795.1. Taxonomy (NCBI): domain Eukaryota; kingdom Metazoa; phylum Chordata; class Actinopteri; order Syngnathiformes; family Syngnathidae; genus Nerophis; species Nerophis ophidion. Next base: position 1,239,283 of record NC_084616.1, read on the forward strand.
AAAGGATTTGCAAATCATTGTATTCTGTTTATATTTACATCTAACACACTTTCCCAACTCATATGGAAACGGGGTTTGTTGGTGTATAATGTGATGTACATCATGTGTGGTGCAGGTTAAGTGTACATCATGTCAGGTGTCTAATGTGATGCAGGTTAAGTGTACATCATGTCAGGTGTATAATGTGATGCAGGTTAAGTGTACATCATGTCAGGTGTCTAATGCGTGGTGCAGGTTAAGTGTACATCATGTCAGGTGTATAATGTGATGCAGGTTAAGTGTACATCATGTCAGGTGTATAATGTGATGCAGGTTAAGTGTACATCATGTCAGGTGTATAATGTGATGCAGTTTAAGTGTACATCATGGCAGGTGTCTAATGTGATGCAGGTTAAGTGTACATCATGTCAGGTGTATAATGTGATGCAGGTTAAGTGTACATCATGTCAGGTGTATAATGTGATGCAGGTTAAGTGTACATCATGTCAGGTGTGATGCAGGTCAAGTGTACATCATGTCAGGTGTCTAATGTGATGCAGGTTGAGTGTACATCATGTCAGGTGTCTAATGTGATGCAGGTCAAGTGTACATCATGTCAGGTGTATAATGTGATGCAGGTTAAGTGTACATCATGTCAGGTGTATAATGTGATGTAGGTTAAGTGTACATCATGTCAGGTGTATAATGTGATGCAGGTAAAGTGTACATCATGTCAGGTGTCTAATGTGATGCAGGTTAAGTGTACATCATGTCAGGTGTCTAATGTGATGCAGGTCAAGTGTACATCATGTCAGGTGTATAATGTGATGTAGGTTAAGTGTACATCATGTCAGGTGTATAATGTGATGCAGGTTGAGTGTACATCATGTCAGGTGTCTAATGTGATGCAGGTTAAGTGTACATCATGTCAGGTGTATAATGTGATGCAGGTTGAGTGTACATCATGTCAGGTGTATAATGTGATGCAGGTTAAGTGTACATCATGTCAGGTGTATAATGTGATGCAGGTCAAGTGTACATCATGTCAGGTGTATAATGTGATGCAGGTTAAGTGTACATCATGTCAGGTGTATGATGTGATGCAGGTCAAGTGTACATCATGTCAGGTGTATAATGTGATGCAGGTCAAGTGTACATCATGTCAGGTGTATAATGTGATGCAGGTCAAGTGTACATCATGTCAGGTGTATAATGTGATGCAGGTTAAGTGTACATCATGTCAGGTGTATAATGTGATGTAGGTTAAGTGTACATCATGTCAGGTGTATAATGTGATGCAGGTAAAGTGTACATCATGTCAGGTGTCTAATGTGATGCAGGTTAAGTGTACATCATGTCAGGTGTCTAATGTGATGCAGGTCAAGTGTACATCATGTCAGGTGTATAATGTGATGTAGGTTAAGTGTACATCATGTCAGGTGTATAATGTGATGCAGGTTGAGTGTACATCATGTCAGGTGTCTAATGTGATGCAGGTTAAGTGTACATCATGTCAGGTGTATAATGTGATGCAGGTTGAGTGTACATCATGTCAGGTGTATAATGTGATGCAGGTTAAGTGTACATCATGTCAGGTGTATAATGTGATGCAGGTCAAGTGTACATCATGTCAGGTGTATAATGTGATGCAGGTTAAGTGTACATCATGTCAGGTGTATAATGTGATGCAGGTTAAGTGTACATCATGTCAGGTGTATAATGTGATGCAGGTTAAGTGTACATCATGTCAGGTGTATAATGTGATGCAGGTTAAGTGTACATCATGTCAGGTGTATAATGTGATGCAGGTTAAGTGTACATCATGTCAGGTGTATAATGTGATGCAGGTTAAGTGTACATCATGTCAGGTGTATAATGTGATGCATGTTAAGTGTACATCATGTCAGGTGTGATGCAGGTCAAGTGTACATCATGTCAGGTGTCTAATGTGATGCAGGTTAAGTGTACATCATGTCAGGTGTCTAATGTGATGCAGGTTGAGTGTACATCATGTCAGGTGTATGATGTGATGCAGGTTAAGTGTACATCATGTCAGGTGTATAATGTGATGCAGGTCAAGTGTACATCATGTCAGGTGTATAATGTGATGCAGGTTGAGTGTACATCATGTCAGGCGTGATGCAGGTTAAGTGTACATCATGTCAGGTGTCTAATGTGATGCAGGTTAAGTGTACATCATGTCAGGTGTCTAATGTGATGCAGGTTAAGTGTACATCATGTCAGGTGTATAATGTGATGCAGGTTAAGTGTACATCATGTCAGGTGTATAATGTGATGCATGTTAAGTGTATGATGTGATGCAGGTCAAGTGTACATCATGTCAGGTGTATAATGTGATGCAGGTCAAGTGTACATCATGTCAGGTGTATAATGTGATGCAGGTCAAGTGTACATCATGTCAGGTGTATAATGTGATGCAGGTTAAGTGTACATCATGTCAGGTGTATAATGTGATGTAGGTTAAGTGTACATCATGTCAGGTGTATAATGTGATGCAGGTAAAGTGTACATCATGTCAGGTGTCTAATGTGATGCAGGTTAAGTGTACATCATGTCAGGTGTCTAATGTGATGCAGGTCAAGTGTACATCATGTCAGGTGTATAATGTGATGTAGGTTAAGTGTACATCATGTCAGGTGTATAATGTGATGCAGGTTGAGTGTACATCATGTCAGGTGTCTAATGTGATGCAGGTTAAGTGTACATCATGTCAGGTGTATAATGTGATGCAGGTTGAGTGTACATCATGTCAGGTGTATAATGTGATGCAGGTTAAGTGTACATCATGTCAGGTGTATAATGTGATGCAGGTCAAGTGTACATCATGTCAGGTGTATAATGTGATGCAGGTTAAGTGTACATCATGTCAGGTGTATAATGTGATGCAGGTTAAGTGTACATCATGTCAGGTGTATAATGTGATGCAGGTTAAGTGTACATCATGTCAGGTGTATAATGTGATGCAGGTTAAGTGTACATCATGTCAGGTGTATAATGTGATGCAGGTTAAGTGTACATCATGTCAGGTGTATAATGTGATGCAGGTTAAGTGTACATCATGTCAGGTGTATAATGTGATGCATGTTAAGTGTACATCATGTCAGGTGTGATGCAGGTCAAGTGTACATCATGTCAGGTGTCTAATGTGATGCAGGTTAAGTGTACATCATGTCAGGTGTCTAATGTGATGCAGGTTGAGTGTACATCATGTCAGGTGTATGATGTGATGCAGGTTAAGTGTACATCATGTCAGGTGTATAATGTGATGCAGGTCAAGTGTACATCATGTCAGGTGTATAATGTGATGCAGGTTGAGTGTACATCATGTCAGGCGTGATGCAGGTTAAGTGTACATCATGTCAGGTGTCTAATGTGATGCAGGTTAAGTGTACATCATGTCAGGTGTCTAATGTGATGCAGGTTAAGTGTACATCATGTCAGGTGTATAATGTGATGCAGGTTAAGTGTACATCATGTCAGGTGTATAATGTGATGCATGTTAAGTGTACATCATGTCAGGTGTGATGCAGGTCAAGTGTACATCATGTCAGGTGTCTAATGTGATGCAGGTTAAGTGTACATCATGTCAGGTGTCTAATGTGATGCAGGTTAAGTGTACATCATGTCAGGTGTGATGCAGGTCAAGTGTACATCATGTCAGGTGTCTAATGTGATGCAGGTTAAGTGTACATCATGTCAGGTGTCTAATGTGATGCAGGTTAAGTGTACATCATGTCAGGTGTCTAATGTGATGCAGGTCAAGTGTACATCATGTCAGGTGTATAATGTGATGCATGTTAAGTGTACATCATGTCAGGTGTATAATGTGATGCAGGTTAAGTGTACATCATGTCAGGTGTATAATGTGATGCAGGTTAAGTGTACATCATGTCAGGTGTATAATGTGATGCAGGTTAAGTGTACATCATGTCAGGTGTGATGCAGGTCAAGTGTACATCGTGTCAGGTGTATAATGTGATGCAGGTTAAGTGTACATCGTGTCAGGTGTCTAATGTGATGCAGGTCAAGTGTACATCGTGTCAGGTGTCTAATGTGATGCAGGTCAAGTGTACATCGTGTCAGGTGTGATGCAGGTTAAGTGTACATCATGTCAGGTGTATAATGTGATGCAGGTCAAGTGTACATCGTGTCAGGTGTCTAATGTGATGCAGGTTAAGTGTACATCATGTCAGGTGTCTAATGTGATGCAGGTTAAGTGTACATCATGTCAGGTGTCTAATGTGATGCAGGTCAAGTGTACATCGTGTCAGGTGTGATGCAGGTTAAGTGTACATCATGTCAGGTGTATAATGTGATGCAGGTCAAGTGTACATCGTGTCAGGTGTCTAATGTGATGCAGGTTAAGTGTACATCATGTCAGGTGTATAATGTGATGCAGGTTAAGTGTACATCATGTCAGGTGTCTAATGTGATGCAGGTTAAGTGTACATCATGTCAGGTGTATAATGTGATGCAGGTTAAGTGTACATCATGTCAGGTGTCTAATGTGATGCAGGTTAAGTGTACATCATGTCAGGTGTATAATGTGATGCAGGTTAAGTGTACATCATGTCAGGTGTCTAATGTGATGCAGGTTAAGTGTACATCATGTCAGGTGTCTAATGTGATGCAGGTCAAGTGTACATCGTGTCAGGTGTGATGCAGGTTAAGTGTACATCATGTCAGGTGTATAATGTGATGCAGGTCAAGTGTACATCGTGTCAGGTGTCTAATGTGATGCAGGTTAAGTGTACATCATGTCAGGTGTATAATGTGATGCAGGTCAAGTGTACATCGTGTCAGGTGTGATGCAGGTCAAGTGTACATCATGTCAGGTGTCTAATGTGATGCAGGTCAAGTGTACATCGTGTCAGGTGTATAATGTGATGCAGGTTAAGTGTACATCATGTCAGGTGTATAATGTGATGCAGGTCAGGTGTACATCATGTCAGGTGTATAATGTGATGCAGGTTAAGTGTACATCATGTCAGGTGTATAATGTGATGCAGGTTAAGTGTACATCATGTCAGGTGTATAATGTGATGCAGGTTAAGTGTACATCATGTCAGGTGTATAATGTGATGCAGGTTAAGTGTACATCATGTCAGGTGTATAATGTGATGCAGGTTAAGTGTACATCATGTCAGGTGTATAATGTGATGCAGGTTGAGTGTACATCATGTCAGGTGTATAATGTGATGCAGGTTAAGTGTACATCATGTCAGGTGTGATGCAGGTTAAGTGTACATCACATCAGGTGTATAATGTGATGCAGGTTAAGTGTACATCATGTCAGGTGTGATGCAGGTTAAGTGTACATCACATCAGGTGTATAATGTGATGCAGGTTAAGTGTACATCATGTCAGGTGTGATGCAGGTTAAGTGTACATCATGGCAGGTGTATAATGTGATGCAGGTTAAGTGTACATCATGTCAGGTGTATAATGTGATGCAGGTCAAGTGTACATCATGTCAGGTGTATAATGTGATGCAGGTTAAGTGTACATCATGTCAGGTGTATAATGTGATGCAGGTTAAGTGTACATCATGTCAGGTGTCTAATGTGATGCAGGTCAAGTGTACATCATGTCAGGTGTATAATGTGATGCAGGTTAAGTGTACATCATGTCAGGTGTGATGCAGGTTAAGTGTACATCATGTCAGGTGTGATGCAGGTTAAGTGTACATCATGTCAGGTGTATAATGTGATGCAGGTTGAGTGTACATCATGTCAGGTGTCTAATGTGATGCAGGTCAAGTGTACATCATGTCAGGTGTATAATGTGATGCAGGTCAAGTGTACATCATGTCAGGTGTATAATGTGATGCAGGTTAAGTGTACATCATGTCAGGTGTATAATGTGATGCAGGTCAAGTGTACATCATGTCAGGTGTATAATGTGATGCAGGTCAAGTGTACATCATGTCAGGTGTATAATGTGATGCAGGTTAAGTGTACATCGTGTCAGGTGTATAATGTGATGCAGGTTAAGTGTACATCATGTCAGGTGTCTAATGTGATGCAGGTTAAGTGTACATCATGTCAGGTGTATAATGTGATGCAGGTTAAGTGTACATCATGTCAGGTGTTTCATGTGATGCAGGTTAAGTGTACATCATGTCAGGTGTCTAATGTGATGCAGGTTAAGTGTACATCATGTCAGGTGTATAATGTGATGCAGGTTAAGTGTACATCATGTCAGGTGTATAATGTGATGCAGGTCAAGTGTACATCATGTCAGTTGTCTAATGTGATGCAGGTTAAGTGTACATCATGTCAGGTGTATAATGTGATGCAGGTTAAGTGTACATCATGTCAGGTGTATAATGTGATGCAGGTTAAGTGTACATCATGTCAGGTGTATAATGTGATGCAGGTTAAGTGTACATCATGTCAGGTGTCTAATGTGATGCAGGTTAAGTGTACATCATGTCAGGTGTATAATGTGATGCAGGTCAAGTGTACATCATGTCAGGTGTCTAATGTGATGCAGGTTAAGTGTACATCATGTCAGGTGTATAATGTGATGCAGGTTAAGTGTACATCATGTCAGGTGTATAATGTGATGCAGGTCAAGTGTACATCATGTCAGGTGTATAATGTGATGCAGGTTAAGTGTACATCATGTCAGGTGTCTAATGTGATGCAGGTTAAGTGTACATCATGTCAGGTGTATAATGTGATGCAGGTTAAGTGTACATCATGTCAGGTATATAATGTGATGCAGGTTAAGTGTACATCATGTCAGGTGTGATGCAGGTTGAGTGTACATCATCTCAGGTGTCTAATGTGATGCAGGTTAAGTGTACATCATGTCAGGAGTCTAATGTGATGCAGGTCAAGTGTACATCATGTCAGGTGTGATGCAGGTTAAGTGTACATCATGTCTAATGTGATGCAGGTTAAGTGTACATCATGTCAGGTGTATAATGTGATGCAGGTTAAGTGTACATCATGTCAGGTGTATAATGTGATGCAGGTCAAGTGTACATCATGTCAGGTGTATAATGTGATGCAGGTTAAGTGTACATCATGTCAGGTGTGATGCAGGTCGAGTGTACATCATGTCAGGTGTGATGCAGGTTAAGTGTACATCATGTCAGGTGTGATGCAGGTTGAGTGTACATCATGTCAGGTGTGATGCAGGTTAAGTGTACATCATGTCTAATGTGATGCAGGTTAAGTGTACATCATGTCAGGTGTATAATGTGATGCAGGTTAAGTGTACATCATGTCAGGTGTATAATGTGATGCAGGTCAAGTGTACATCATGTCAGGTGTATAATGTGATGCAGGTTAAGTGTACATCATGTCAGGTGTGATGCAGGTCAAGTGTACATCATGTCAGGTGTGATGCAGGTTAAGTGTACATCATGTCAGGTGTGATGCAGGTTGAGTGTACATCATGTCAGGTGTGATGCAGGTTAAGTGTACATCGTGTCAGGTGTCTAATGTGATGCAGGTTAAGTGTACATCATGTCAGGTGTGATGCAGGTTGAGTGTACATCATGTCAGGTGTGATGCAGGTCAAGTGTACATCATGTCAGGTGTATGATGTGATGCAGGTCAAGTGTACATCGTGTGAGGAAGCCTCGCTGCTGCAAAGGTCCCCAGGGTCTCCTCCCCCGCTACTCGGCCCTGCAGGCTGAGGGTCAGGATCAGCTGTTCCGCCTGACAGACAACATCCAGTCTGAGTTGTAAGTCTCCTGTCTCCCACTCGGAGTCCAAGGTCCCTTCATGCGTCGTCTCTTCTTCTTCCCGCCGGCAGCTTCATCGCAGTGGAGCCCATGGACAGCTACAGCGTGCTCATCTCCTCCAAAGTGGTCTACTTCCTGAAGCCTGGAGAGCAGGTGGACCGTGAGGCCATTTTCCTGGAGATCAAGTATGACGACCTGTACCACAGTCTGGTGTCCAAGGACCATGGCAAAGTCTATGTGCAGCTCACCAAGAAGGCTGAGAGCACCAGCAGTGGAGTCGCCATCCCTGGACCCTCCCACCAGAAGCCCATGGTGAGACCACACCCACCTCAGACTCCATATTTAAACCTCTGAAGAGCAACACAGACAATTTCAGGTTTTTTACACAACACTAACTACATATTACTAGGGATGAGTATTACTAGGATACACAACACTAACTACATATTACTAGGGATGAGTATTACTAGGATACACAGCACTAACTACATATTACTAGGGATGAGTAGTACTAGGATACACAGCACTAACTACATATTACTAGGGATGAGTATTACTAGGATACACAGCACTAACTACATATTACTAGTGATGAGTATTACTAGGATACACAGCACTAACTACATATTACTAGGGATGAGTATTACTAGGATACACAACACTAACTACATATTACTAGGGATGAGTATTACTAGGATACACAACACTAACTACATATTACTAGGGATGAGTATTACTAGGATACACAGCACTAACTACATATTACTAGGGATGAGTATTACTAGGATACACAGCACTAACTACATATTACTAGTGATGAGTATTACTAGGATACACAGCACTAACTACATATTACTAGGGATGAGTATTACTAGGATACACAACACTAACTACATATTACTAGGGATGAGTATTACTAGGATACACAACACTAACTACATATTACTAGGGATGAGTATTACTAGGATACACAGCACTAACTACATATTACTAGTGATGAGTATTACTAGGATACACAGCACTAACTACATATTACTAGTGATGAGTATTACTAGGATACACAGCACTAACTACATATTACTAAGGATGAGTATTACTAGGATACACAGCACTAACTGTACTTACTACATATAACTAGGGATGGGTACCACTACTTCTTTGTCACCGACCGAAATCCCGCCAGTCCTGCAAAAAGAGAGGGTGCCATGTTACAGTACCTGGGTTGTGTTATGTCACACCTAGTTGCCGGCTCTTCACACTTGGGCCACCTGCTGGTCTCTCCAGCAGCACTGGGAGTAGACTCAGCCGAACTACAGTACCTCAGGGTCAGGGGTCGGCAACCCAAATCGTGAAAGAGACATATTGGACCAAATATACAACAAAAAATCTGTCTGAAGCTGCAAAACATTGTTATATAGTTATATTAGCCTACTATCAAACTGACTTTAAAAGTCTTATATAAGTGTTATAATGAAGACAACACATGATGTAAGTGTCTATATTAGTTATATTAGCCTACTATCAAAATGACTTTAAAAGTCTTATATAAGTGTTTATAATGAAGGCAACACATGATGTAAGTGTCTATATTAGTTATATTAGCCTACTATCAAAATGACTTTAAAAGTCTTATATAAGTGTTATAATGAAGACAACACATGATGTAAGTGTCTATATTAGTTATATTAGCCTACTATCAAAATGACTTTAAAAGTCTTATATAAGTGTTATAATGAAGACAACACGTGATGTAAGTGTCTATATTAGTTATATTAGCCTACTATCAAAATGACTTTAAAAGTCTTATATAAGTGTTATAATGAAGACAACACGTGATGTAAGTGTCTATATTAGTTATATTAGCCTACTATCAAAATGACTTTAAAAGTCTTATATAAGTGTTATAATGAAGACAACACATGATGTAAGTGTCTATATTAGTTATATTAGCCTACTATCAAAATGACTTTAAAAGTCTTATATAAGTGTTTATAATGAAGGCAACACATGATGTAAGTGTCTATATTAGTTATATTAGCCTACTATCAAAATGACTTTAAAAGTCTTATATAAGTGTTATAATGAAGGCAACACATGATGTAAGTGTCTATATTAGTTATATTAGCCTACTATCAAAATGACTTTAAAAGTCTTATATAAGTGTTATAATGAAGACAACACGTGATGTAAGTGTCTATATTAGTTATATTAGCCTACTATCAAAATGACTTTAAAAGTCTTATATAAGTGTTATAATGAAGACAACACGTGATGTAAGTGTCTATATTAGTTATATTAGCCTACTATCAAAATGACTTTAAAAGTCTTATATAAGTGTTATAATGAAGACAACACATGATGTAAGTGTCTATATTAGTTATATTAGCCTACTATCAAAATGACTTTAAAAGTCTTATATAAGTGTTATAATGAAGACAACACATGATGTAAGTGTCTATATTAGTTATATTAGCCTGCTATCAAAATGACTTTAAAAGTCTTATATAAGTGTTATAATGAAGACAACACGTGATGTAAGTGTCTATATTAGTTATATTAGCCTACTATCAAAATGACTTTAAAAGTCTTATATAAGTGTTATAATGAATACAACACATGATGTAAGTGTCTATATTAGCCTACTATCAAAATGACTTTAAAAGTCTTATATAAGTGTTATAATGAAGACAACACATGATGTAAGTGTCTATATTAGTTATATTAGCCTACTATCAAAATGACTTTAAAAGTCTTATATAAGTGTTTATAATGAATACAACACATGATGTAAGTGTCTATATTAGTTATATTAGCCTACTATCAAAATGACTTTAAAAGTCTTATATAAGTGTTATAATGAAGACAACACGTGATGTAAGTGTCTATATTAGTTATATTAGCCTACTATCAAAATGACTTTAAAAGTCTTATATAAGTGTTATAATGAAGACAACACATGATGTAAGTGTCTATATTAGTTATATTAGCCTACTATCAAAATGACTTTAAAAGTCTTATATAAGTGTTATAATGAAGACAACACATGATGTAAGTGTCTATATTAGTTATATTAGCCTGCTATCAAAATGACTTTAAAAGTCTTATATAAGTGTTATAATGAAGACAACACGTGATGTAAGTGTCTATATTAGTTATATTAGCCTACTATCAAAATGACTTTAAAAGTCTTATATAAGTGTTATAATGAATACAACACATGATGTAAGTGTCTATATTAGCCTACTATCAAAATGACTTTAAAAGTCTTATATAAGTGTTATAATGAAGACAACACATGATGTAAGTGTCTATATTAGTTATATTAGCCTACTATCAAAATGACTTTAAAAGTCTTATATAAGTGTTTATAATGAATACAACACATGATGTAAGTGTCTATATTAGTTATATTAGCCTACTATCAAAATGACTTTAAAAGTCTTATATAAGTGTTATAATGAAGACAACACGTGATGTAAGTGTCTATATTAGTTATATTAGCCTACTATCAAAATGACTTTAAAAGTCTTATATAAGTGTTATAATGAAGACAACACATGATGTAAGTGTCTATATTAGTTATATTAGCCTACTATCAAAATGACTTTAAAAGTCTTATATAAGTGTTATAATGAAGACAACACATGATGTAAGTGTCTATATTAGTTATATTAGCCTGCTATCAAAATGACTTTAAAAGTCTTATATAAGTGTTATAATGAAGACAACACGTGATGTAAGTGTCTATATTAGTTATATTAGCCTACTATCAAAATGACTTTAAAAGTCTTATATAAGTGTTATAATGAATACAACACATGATGTAAGTGTCTATATTAGCCTACTATCAAAATGACTTTAAAAGTCTTATATAAGTGTTATAATGAAGACAACACATGATGTAAGTGTCTATATTAGTTATATTAGCCTACTATCAAAATGACTTTAAAAGTCTTATATAAGTGTTTATAATGAATACAACACATGATGTAAGTGTCTATATTAGTTATATTAGCCTACTATCAAAATGACTTTAAAAGTCTTATATAAGTGTTATAATGAAGACAACACGTGATGTAAGTGTCTATATTAGTTATATTAGCCTACTATCAAAATGACTTTAAAAGTCTTATATAAGTGTTATAATGAAGACAACACATGATGTAAGTGTCTATATTAGTTATATTAGCCTACTATCAAAATGACTTTAAAAGTCTTATATAAGTGTTATAATGAAGACAACACATGATGTAAGTGTCTATATTAGTTATATTAGCCTGCTATCAAAATGACTTTAAAAGTCTTATATAAGTGTTATAATGAAGACAACACGTGATGTAAGTGTCTATATTAGTTATATTAGCCTACTATCAAAATGACTTTAAAAGTCTTATATAAGTGTTATAATGAATACAACACATGATGTAAGTGTCTATATTAGCCTACTATCAAAATGACTTTAAAAGTCTTATATAAGTGTTATAATGAAGACAACACATGATGTAAGTGTCTCTATTAGTTATATTAGCCTACTATCAAAATGACTTTAAAAGTCTTATATAAGTGTTTATAATGAATACAACACATGATGTAAGTGTCTATATTAGCCTACTATCAAAATGACTTTAAAAGTCTTATATAAGTGTTATAATGAAGACAACACATGATGTAAGTGTCTATATTAGTTATATTAGCCTACTATCAAAATGACTATGTGTTGCCGGCTGACACAAATCTTTGTTGACAGAAATGTTGAAATGTAATATCAATAAATCAATGTTTACTTGTATAGCCCTAAATCACTAGTGTCTCAAAGGGCTGCACAAACCACTACGACATCCTCGGTAGGCCCACATAAGGGCAAGGAAAAACTCACACCCAGTGGGAGGTCGGTGACAATGATGACTATGAGAACCTTGGAGAGGACCACATATGTGGGCAAACCCCCCCTCTAGGGGACCGAAAGCAATGGATGTGGATCAAGTCTAACATGATACTGTGAAAGTTCAATCCATAGTGGATCCAACACAGCCGTATTCTACTCATTTTTACAACATTTAAAAACATTAGTACAGTATAACTGCTCCGTACAACGGCCTTCTAAAAAGTAATTAATTTTACTTTTTGAAACTGATACTGATGATTTCCGATATCACATTTTAAAGCATTTATTGGCCGATATTATCTCTAATTATTATTTATATCCCACATTTAGTTTGTAATTAACATGGATCATAGTATTAACTACTGTGTTGATTCAAGAGTGATATATATTTCCAAGACATTGGTCCTAAAGTGTTTTTGTAAATGTTGCAATTGTTGTCATGATCACTAGAGACAAATAAGGATTTGGTAAGATTTTTGTCATTTCCAGCGTGACAAAACTGCTCTAAAACAACACCTCCAGGCAACTTCAACACTTTACTAATACCCTCCTCCATTCACATCCCATCTCCCCGGATTATAAACAACTCAAATGTACTTCTAATGTATATACTTGTTCTTATGCTATGTGAACTCACTATGTTCTCTGCTGACTGTACATATTTATAAAGTATATACTTGTTCTTATGCTATGTGAACTCACTATGTTCTCTGCTGGCTGTACATATCCTACTAAATAAGACCTACACTGTTTCAATGTCCACATTTCTCTGTTGATGCAATTGTTGATGACTGAAGTTCTGATATCAACCAAAGCTCCTCATCCCACCCCCCGGATTGTAAATAATGTCAATAATTCAATGTATATACTATGATGATTAACTTGTGTGATGACTGTATTATGTTGATAGTATATATTTGTACCATGAATTGATGAAGGTGGACCCTGACTTAAACAAGTTGAAAAACTTATTGGGGTGTTACCATTTAGTGGTCAATTGTACGGAATATGTACTGTACTGTGCAATCTACTAATAAAAGTATCAATCAATCAAAAAAAAGACAGCAAAGCCAAGGAAGTCGGGCTAGTGAGCTAGCTAGTAAAGAGAAAGAAAATAACCCGGTTAGCAGCTGCGAGACGATCGAAAATCACTTTTAACGCCATCACCTGGTACTTGTTGGTTTGTTCATGGTGTTTTCACACTGCTAAGTTTGAATCAAAGCAGGTTTTATCAAGTTGCAGAGCTAGCATTTAGTAGACTGTTAGCATTAGCCAAGCTAGCTGGGGTTACACACAACGTACAGTATTTTTGATCTTGTCTGTTAACTTTTAGTCATGGATAAGCACCAAAATGAAAGAGTATTATTTTCGGAGAAGTAGCACAGTTATCAAAGTATTTCAAAGTAATAATGGTGTCAGAGTTAGTTTGTGACGAACCCCAAGATGCAGAGAAGGAGGCAGTCATTGCGGAAGAAACATAATTTAATTTAACACTAAGACAAAACCGAACAAAAGGGTACAAACAAAAGGCGCGCACGAGGCGGATAACAAACTTGGCTAAGAACAAAAACACTTACTGTGACACGACAGAACTATGGCCTGAACACAGTGAACAGAAGTAGACTAAGCTACAAGCGACAAGACAGGTAGTGGTGACATCAACACAACACCACATGACACGACAACAATCCAGCATCTGACTGGAGGACAAAACAGGCTCAAATTGTGTCTGGCTGATTGACACCAGGTGTGGCCAGGTGCCAATCAGCCACAGCTGAGGGGACACAGCACTCAGGGAGACAAACAGGAAACAGAAACAAAATAAGAGTGCTGACAGGAACTAAAGACAGGAAATACGACACACACAGAGGAAAAAGTAAAACACAACCAAACTGTCAGGGGCAAGCCTGACAAATGGGCTTGTTTTTGCCCCAGGGAAAGCTGAGGATGAAATAAGGCTGTGCACCCCGGAAAACTTGTAGAGTCCGTGCAATTTGAACGCAGCAAAATGAGCCTTAGCGGACTTTGCTTTCTGAATTTTTCCGCCTGTTTAAAAAGTGGCTTTAGGAGACAAGTTGGGCTTGGACAATGGCGGCTTACTCACATCTGGATCACTTCCACCAATTTGTACCTTTTTTTCCAAGGCAGCGAGCCTCTGGAACAGGTTCCAGTTTGTCTCGCTACAGTCTTTGGTTTTTCTTGTACTATCCATTTGAATCCAGTCTGGTTGCTGTCTCACGTCACCGCGGGCACAGTACAGCATTGTTCTGGCCATCAAAATGGCCACCGCGGCCCCACAATGCATTGCCAAACCACGTGTCCTTTTGAGCCCACTTGACATGCTACTGATTAGCATTAGCAATTGTACATGACTTCTTCCACACCTTCAGATGTCTTCACGGGAACTACAGTTAAGATGCACGTTTCAATGGGGTTTTGAAAATGTTACTTACAGTATTTTCTGGCGCAACCCAAGACTCGATATAGCAAAGACTGAGCTGACTAGCCAACATACCATGACCTATACACTACGGGGGAATAAAGTAGGATAGCACTTTATCCTTTATTGTTGCACTTCAAGAGTACGAGGGAATGACATTTTTAACGCAGACCCGTTGAAGAGCAGACTTACATTGTACGGGGTGACCAAACAGGAACGTAAAAGGTGGGAAAGTGGTCAATCTGGGAAGAAGAGGAGGAGAAAAAACAAGTCCCAGACTAAACTTCTATTTAGTTAGAGACCAGACCATCTGTTTCTCAAATTCATCATACTTTGCTATGCACAGCAGACGGTGTCTCCAAGATGTTGTCCAGATTTAGTCCTAAATCACAAATGCCCAGAGTTCTGCCTGAATCCTTCAATCATTGGTGGCAGTTTTAGGGTAACGATGACCAGCGTTTTCCAAGGTCTTGACACACCAGAGCAGGACTTTCTGCAGTCAGCAGATGATGATGATTCCTAGTAGGTAGATAGTATCTTCTATGTCCTCCACCTCCAACCCCAGATCATGTCTTTTTTTGGTTGAAAGGCCGGTTGATCAATTCTCTTGTTTGGATTTGGGAGAGCAGTGCAAAAGGAGGCTAGAAGAAAGTTAAGACAAGACAGAACACAGAAGCAGAGAAAAGGGAGAGAGGAAAGCGTCGGCCTTCGACAAGTGCCATCTCACTTCTTGGACTGGGTAGACTCCAAAAGACAAGATGTCCAAGAGGAGCTAGTACGTAGCCCTGGAGCTCCATGGCTAGCGTGCCCGGCAAGGCGGGGGCGAAGACGCCGTGGCCGAAAGGGCAACGTGTTAGCCAGACTAAAAATGAACCCAAACAGACCACCGATACCAAGTCTATTCCTGGCTAATGCGAGGTCGCTCGCTCCTCATGGCGAAGAGGACAAGATGGACGAGGTGAGGCTGCTTGTAGCACAGAACACTGTGATGGACAGCTGCGCCCTATTGTTTATGGAAACCTGGCTAACGTCCTCAATCCCAGACGCTAGCATGGAGCTAACCGGTCACACAGCACACAGACAGGACAGAAACACAGAGTCTACCGGCAAGCGGCGTGGGGGTGGGTTGCTAACCTTCCTAAACAGCAACTGGACTTCAGAGTCAAAGGTAGTTAACAGCCACTGTTCCCAAGATCTGGAATATTTTACAGTTAAATGCCGACCCTTCCATCTAGCCAGGGAGCACTCTGCTGTTCTGATCACAAATGTGTATATAGCTCCTGATGCTAACGCTAGCACGCCGCTAGCTCTGCTGCACAATACAATCAGTGCATAACACAACAAATATCCCGACGTAGTTCACATCATAGCGGGGGACTTAAATCATGTCGACCTGAAAAAGGTGCTCCCCAAACTTCACCAGCATGTGAAGCATTTAAGTCTCATCTTAAAACTCATCTGTATACTCTAGCCTTTAAATAGACCTCCTTTTTAGACCAGTTGATCTGCCGCTTCTTTTCTTTCTCCTATGTCCCCCCCTCCCTTGTGGAGGGGGTCCGGTCCGATGACCATGGATGAAGTACTGACTGTCCAGAGTCGAGACCCAGGATGGACCGCTCGTCGGGACCCAGGATGGACCGCTCGCCTGTATCGGTTGGGGACATCTCTACGCTGCTGATCCGCTTGAGATGGTTTCCTGTGGACGGGACTCTCACTGCTGTCTTGGAGCCACTATGGATTGAACTTTCACAGTATCATGTTAGACCCGCTCCACATCCATTGCTTTCGGTCCCCTAGAGGGGGGGGGGGGGGTTGCCCACATCTGAGGTCCTCTCCAAGGTTTCTCATAGTCAGCATTGTCACTGGCGTCCCACTGGATGTGAATTCTCCCTGCCCACTGGGTGTGAGTTTTCCTCGCCCTTTTGTGGGTTCTTCCGAGGATGTTGTAGTCGTAATGATTTGTGCAGTCCTTTGAGACATTTGTGATTTGGGGCTATATAAATAAACATTGATTGGCATTGATTGAAGTGTGCTACGAGGGGAGCTAACACACTGGACAAAGTCTATTCCAACATAAAACATGGATATAGAGCCAAGCAACTTTCCCAATTAGGCAAGTCTGACCACATGTCCCTGCTCCTTTTACCAGCTTACATACCAACAAGGAGAAGTGCTCCTATCACAACCAAAACGATCCAAACATGGCCGGCGGGAGCCATGGATCAGCTGCAGGACTTCTTGGAAACAACAAACTGGTCAGTTTTTGAAAACCCAGACTTGGAGCAGTACACAGAAGCAGTCCTGGGGTACATCAAACACTGCATAGACACTGTCACAGTGGACAAGTCTACCTCAACAGGAAGCCCTGGATGACAAAAATAGTCCAGGGCTTACTCAAAGAGAGAGACAGTGCCTTCAAAACGCAGGACCAGGAACTCTACAGAGCTGCCAGAGACAACCCATAGAGACACCAGAGAGGCAAAAGCCGAGCACAGGAGGAAAATGGAAGCCCACCTGCAGAGCAGCAACACAAAGAAGGTATGGAAAGGAATAAAACACATGACAAACTTTAGACTCTGTAATTCTTCGGCTGACGGCGACGCCTCTCAAGCGGGGGAGTTAAACAGCTTCTTCGCCCGATTGGAGAGAAAAACACCTGCAGCCGTCACAACAGTTCCACCCAACACCCACAGCAGCTGCACCCTTATACTGGAGGAGAATGAGGTGAGACGCACGCTGAGGGCAGTGAACCCGAGGAAGGCTACGGGCCCAGATGGAGTCCCGGGACAGGTACTGAGGGACTGTGCAGACCAGCTGGCCGGAGTATTTACTAAGATCTTCACCCAGTCCCTCTCCCAGGCCGTCATCCCATCCTGCCTGAAGACCTCCACAATAATCCCGGTGCCGAAGAAGAACTCCATCAGCTGCCTGAATGACTACCGTCCAGTTGCACTTACACCTATACCTATCAAGTGCTTCAAGAAGCTGGTACGGACCCATATCACCTCAGTCCTCCCTCCCGAGCTCGACCCACACCAGTTTGCCTACAGAGCCAACAGGTCCACAGAGGTCGACATCGCCACAGCCCTACACTCCTCCCTGGGTCACCTGGAGACGGGGGGCGGAGCTACGTGCGGCTGCTTTTTGTGGATTATAGTTCGGCATTTAACACCATTATTCCTGATAGACTGGTGTCCAAACTGTCGGACCTGGGTCTCTCGAACTCCATCTGCATGTGGATTAAGGACTTCTTATCCAAGCGACCCCAGAGGGTGCAGTTGGGTCGCCACATGTCATGGAGCCTGCACCTCAGCACCGGCTGTCCACAAGGCTGCGTGCTGAGCCCCCTTCTCTACTCCATCTACACATACGACTGCACACCTGCACACTCCAGCAACTCCATCATCAAATTTGTGGATGACACCACCGTAGTGGGGCTCATCTCGGAGGGAGACGAGGCTGCATATCAGGACGAGGTGGAGAAGCTGTCGGATTGGTGCAAAGTCAACAACCTGGCCCTGAACACCTCCAAGACCAAGGAGCTGGTCATAGACTTCAGGAGGAAAAAAACGGACATCCTGCCCCTGATCATCAGTGGTGACTGTGTGGAAAGGGTCTCCGACTTCCACTCCCTGGGAGTCCACCTGGCCGACGACCTATCCTGGAGCACCAACACCACGGCTACCATCAAGAAGGCACACCAGAGACTGCACTTGCTGAGAAAGAATACTCCGGAACAAGCACCTCTCACAGGAACTGCTGGTGTCCTTCTAGCGCTGCTCCATTGAGAGCATCCTGACCTACTGCATCTGCGTGTGGTTCAGCAGCTGCACGGCCGCTGAGAGAACGGCGCTCCAGAGAGTCATAAAGACCGCCCAGAAGATCATCGGATAGCCCAGTTGGTCGCTACATCTGTAAGTGCAAGTTAAAGCTCTACTGTGCAAAGCGAAAGCCATTTATCAACAACATCCAGAAACGCCGCCGGCTTCTCTGGGCCCGAGATCATCTAAGATGGACTGATGCAAAGTGGAAAAGTGTTCTGTGGTCTGACGAGTCCACATTTCAAATCGTTTTTGGAAATATTTGACATTGTGTCATCCGGACCAAAGGGGAAGCAAAACATCCAGACTGTTATCGACGCAAAGTTGAAAAGCCAGCATGTGTGATGGTATGGGGGTGTATTAGTGCCCAAGGCATGGCTAACTTACACATCTGTGAAGGCACCATTAATGCTGAAAGGTACATACAGCTTTTGGAGCAACATATGCTGCCATCTAAACGCCGTCTTTTTCATGGACGCCCCTGCTTATTTCAGCAAGACAATGCCAAGCCACATTCAGCACTTGTTACAACAGCGTGGCTTCGTAAAAAAAGAGTATGAGTACTTTCCTGGCCCGCCTGCAGTCCAGACCTGCATTATGAAGCGTAAAATAGGACAGCGGAGACCCCGGACTGTTGAAGGACTGAAGCTCTACATAAAACAAGAAATGGAAAGAATTCCACTTTCAAAGCTTCAACAATTAGTTTCCTCAGTTCCCAAACGTTTATTGAGTGTTGTTAAAAGAAAAGGTGATGTAACACAGTGGTGAACATGCCCTTTCCCAACTACTTTGGCACGTGTTGCAGCCATGAAATTCTAAGTTAATTATTATTTGCAATAAAAAATAAGGTTTATGAGTTTGAACATCAAATATATTGTGTTTGTAACATATTCAACTGAATATGGCTTGAAAAGGATTTGCAAATCATTGTATTCTGTTTATATTTACATCTAACACAATTTCCCAACTCATATGGAAACGGGGTTTGTACATGTTGCAATAAAAAGTGACATTTTATTATTAAAAACATTATTTATTAGCAAACACAAAATTACTGAAAATTGGTAAGGTTGAGCACCAGTATTGATTCCCAGGTGCCTGGAATTGGTACTGTATCGGTGCTGTACCCACCCTACACACTACAAATTGGTACTGTATCGGTGCTGTACCCACCCTACACACTACAAATTGGTACTGTATCGGTGCTGTACCCACCCTACACACTACAAATTGGTACTGTATCGGTGCTGTACCCACCCTACACACTACAAATTGGTACTGTATCGGTGCTGTACCCACCCTACACACTACAAATTGGTACTGTATCGGTGCTGTACCCACCCTACACACTACAAACCTCAGCAGGCAGCTCTGCTCTAAAGTGGGTTCTCACTCAAATGGGACTCTTCTGGACTTTGACTTGCAGTCTGGTCCGCTTGACCTTGTGTTCTGGTCTGCTTCTCCCTCAGGTGACCTTGTGTTCTTGTCTGCTTCTCCCTCAGGTGCATGTGAAGACTGAATCTCTGGCTGTCAAAATCTCCCAAGAAATCAACTATGCCAAGAGTTTGTATTACGAGCAACAGCTGATGCTGCCTGCCACTGACGACCAGGACTGCTTGTTGCTGGAGTCCTGATCTCACACACACACACACACACACACACACACACACACACACACACACACACACACACACACACACACACACAGGTATACATATCAGTCTTTCTAAAACTCAATAAGACCATTTTTGTTGAGATCTCAGAGAGAGTGACATGAGTCACACGCTCTCATTTCCCACAGAGCACATAATAGTTTTAATGAGTGCATATTTATGATGTCCTCACATGTACATACTGTATCATGCAAGTCTTCCATATCATCTGTAAATATGACACTATGGATGATGTGAATATAACACTGTGTGACTTTTTTAGAGTATTATTTGGAGTGGGGGTTGGAATATATACAATTGCACTGACACACTTAAGGAATCCACTTTGGAGCTGCCTTCCCCTGCCTGCCATAGTGGACTACCTCCATACATGTGTGTAGTACCACCATACATGTGTGGACTACCTCCATACACGTGTGTACTACCTCCATACATGTGTGTAGTACCACCATACACGTGTGTAGTACCACCATACACGTGTGTAGTACCACTATGCACGTGTGTAGTACCACCATACATGTGTGTAGTACCACCATACATGTGTGTAGTACCACCATACATGTGTGTAGTACCACCATACATGTGTGTAGTACCACCATACATGTGTGTAGTACCACCATGCATGTGTGTAGTACCACCATACATGTGTGTAGTACCACCATACATGTGTGTAGTACCACCATACATGTGTGTAGTACCACCATACATGTGTGTAGTACCACCATACACGTGTGTAGTACCACCATACATGTGTGTAGTACCACCATACATGTGTGTAGTACCACCATACACGTGTGTAGTACCACTATACACGTGTGTAGTACCACCATACATGTGTGTAGTACCACCATACATGTGTGTAGTACCACCATGCATGTGTGTAGTACCACCATACATGTGTGTAGTACCACCATACATGTGTGTAGTACCACCATACATGTGTGTAGTACCACCATACATGTGTGTAGTACCACCATACATGTGTGTAGTACCACCATACATGTGTGGACTACCTCCATACACGTGTGTACTACCTCCATACATGTGTGTAGTACCACCATACACGTGTGTAGTACCACCATACACGTGTGTAGTACCACTATGCACGTGTGTAGTACCACCATGCACGTGTGTAGTACCACCATACATGTGTGTAGTACCACCATACACGTGTGTAGTACCACCATACACGTGTGTAGTACCACCATACATGTGTGTAGTACCTCCATACACGTGTGTAGTACCTCCATACACGTGTGTAGTACCACCATACACGTGTGTAGTACCACCATACACGTGTGTAGTACCTCCATACATGTGTGGACTACCTCTATACACGTGTGTAGCACCACCATACACGTGTGTAGTACCACCATGCACGTGTGTAGTACCACCATACATGTGTGTAGTACCACCATACACGTGTGTAGTACCACCATACACGGGTGTAGTACCACCATACACGTGTGTAGTACCACCATACACGTGTGTAGTACCAATATGCACATGTGTAGTAGCACTATACACGTGTGTAGTACCACTATGCATAAGTGTAGTACCACTATGCATAAGTGTAGTACCACTATGCATAAGTGTAGTACCACTATACACGTGTGTAGTACCACTATGCATAAGTGCAATACTCCTATGCATAAGTGTAGTACCACTATGCATAGGTGTAGTACCACTATGCATAAGTGTAGTACCACTATACACGTGTGTAGTACCACTATGCATAAGTGCAATACTCCTATGCATAAGTGTAGTACCACTATGCATAGGTGTAGTACCACTATGCATAAGTGTAGTACCACTATACACGTGTGTAGTACCACTATACACGTGTGTAGTACCACTATACACGTGTGTAGTACCACTATACACGTGTGTAGTACCACTATGCATAAGTGTAGTACCACTATACACATGTGTAGTACCACCATGCATAAGTGTAGTAGCACTATACATGTGTGTAGTACCAGTATACATGTGTGTAGTACCACTATGCATAAGTGTAGTACCACTATACACGTGTGTAGTACCACTATACACGTGTGTAGTACCACTATGCATAAGTGTAGTAGCACTATACATGTGTGTAGTACCACTATGCATAAGTGTAGTACCACTATACACGTGTGTAGTACCACCATACATGTGTGTAGTACCACCATACACGTGTGTAGTACCACCATACACGTGTGTAGTACCACCATACATGTGTGGACTACCACCATACATGTGTGTAGTACCACTATGCACGTGTGTAGTAGCACTATACACGTGTGTAGTACTCCTATGCATAAGTGTAGTAGCACTATACATGTGTGTAGTACCACTATGCATAAGTGTAGTACCACTATACACGTGTGTAGTACCACTATGCATAAGTGTAGTACCACTATACACGTGTGTAGTACCACTATGCATAAGTGTAGTACCACCATACACGTGTGTAGTACCACCATACATGTGTGTAGTACCACCATACACGTGTGTAGTACCACTATGCACGTGTGTAGTACCAATATGCACATGTGTAGTAGCACTATACATGTGTGTAGTACTCCTATGCATAAGTGTAATACCACTATACACGTGTGTAGTACCACTATGCACGTGTGTAGTACCACTATGCATAAGTGTAGTACCACTATACACATGTGTAGTACCACTATACACGTGTGTAGTACCACTATGCACGTGTGTAGTACCACTATGCACGTGTGTAGTACCACTATGCACGTGTGTAGTACCACTATGCATAAGTGTAGTACCACTATGCACGTGTGTAGTACCACTATGCATAAGTGTAGTACCACTATGTACGTGTGTAGTACCACTATGCACATGTGTAGTACCACTATGCATAAGTGTAGTACCACTATACACGTGTGTAGTACCACTATGCACATGTGTAGTACCACTATGCACATGTGTAGTACCACTATGCATAAGTGTAGTACCACTATGCACATGTGTAGTACCACTATGCATAAGTGTAGTACCACTATGCACATGTGTAGTACCACTATGCACATGTGTAGTACCACTATGCATAAGTGTAGTACCACTATGCACATGTGTAGTACCACTATGCATAAGTGTAGTACCAGTATACACGTGTGTAGTACCAGTATACACGTGTGTAGTACCAGTATACACGTGTGTAGTACCACTATACGAGTATGTAGTAGGACTATAAACTGACACTGAAAAACTATTCCTCCCTCTTTGGTGCAATTACAGTGGTAGAAAATGGATGAATGGACTGATGGATGTATGTATGTATGGATGGATGGATGGATGTATGTATGTATGGATGGATGGATGGTGCAATTCCAGTGTCCTGACTTGTTAGCAAGCTGATGAAAAGTGGCAGAAGTAGCTCTGTCATGACACATGGAGGTCACATGGAGGTCACATGGAGGTCACATGGAGGTCACATGGAGGTCACATGGACATATGCAAATAAAGGCCTGGGATGCAGTCGTCTTGTTTTATTTCTATTAGTTCGATTAAGTTGTAAAGTGCAATCACATATATGTGATGTTGTGTTGGAGTGAATCATGTGTTATTTATATCAGTTGTGAGTGCAATCACATATATGTTGTGTTGTGTTGTGTTGTGTTGTGTTGTGTTGTGTTGTGTTGTGTTAGAGTGAATAAGCGTGCAGTGAAGTGGAGACGTGACCTTCATGTACAAATCAGGGCTTTTGAATGACTTCATGAGAACTGGGGACGGCGTGGCGCAGTGGGAGAGTGGCCTTGCGCAACCCGAGGGTCACTGGTTCAAATCCCACCTAGTACCAACCTCGTCACGTCCGTTGTGTCCTGAGCAAGACACTTCACCCTTGCTCCTGATGGGTGCTAGTTGGCGCCTTGCATGGCAGCTCCCTCCATCAGTGTGTGAATGTGTGTGTGAATGTGGAAGTAGTGTCAAAGCGCTTTGAGTACCTTGAAGGTAGAAAAGCGCTATACAAGTACAACCCATTTATCATTTATTTATTTAACTGAATCCCAGTTACTTTGGGAAACGTTTTTTTATGCACATGCACATTTTGTGTCTGCAATCGCACATTCTGAACACGATTCACAACTGGACGAGAAATTGAGTTGAATTGAAATTGAGTTAACTTAGCAACCTTTGGAAAAAAACATTTTTTTATGTATAGGAATATACACACATATATATATATATTATTTATTTATTTATATTAAATAAACAAATATGTACACATACATATATGTACATATTTTTTTATTTAACATTCGGAATATATATATATATATATATATATATTGGGGATAGGGTTATTTTGTATATGTATATAGGTTTCCCTGTGTATATACATATACATATATACATTTATACACGTGTGTGTATATATATATATATATATATATATATAATATGTATGTATATGTGTACATATGTATTAATGTGTATATGTATATTTACATATATATATATATGTATATTTACACATATGTGTGTATGTGTAAATATATACATTTGTATACATACAGTGGGGCCAAAAAGTATTTAGTCAGCCAGCGATTGTGCAAGTTCTCCCACTTCAAATGATGACAGAGGTCTGTCATTTTCATCATAGGTACACTTCAACTGTGAGAGACAGAATGTGGAAAACAAACCCAGGAATTCACATTGTAGGAATTATAAATCATTTATTTGTAAATGATGGTGGAAAATAAGTATTTGGTCAATAACAAAAATTCAACTCAATACTTTGTAATATAACCTTTGTTGGCAATAACAGAGGTCAAAGGATTACTATAGGTCTTTACCAGGTTTGCTCACACAGCAGCTGGTATTTTGGCCCATTCCTCTATGGAGATCTTCTCGAGAGCAGTGATGTTTTGGGGCTGTCGCCGAGCAACACGGACTTTCAACTCCCTCCACAGATTTTCTATGGGGTTGAGGTCTGGAGACTGGCTAGGCCACTCCAGGACTTTCAAATGCTTCTTACAGAGCCACTCCTTCGTTGCCCGGGCAGTGTGTTTGGGATCATTGTCATGCTGGAAGACCCAGCCACGTTTCATCTTCAAAGCTCTCACTGATGGAAGGAGGTTTTGGCTCCAAATCTCAGGATACATGGCCCCATTCATTATTTCCTTAGCACGGATCAATCGTCCTGTCCCTTTAGCAGAAAAACAGCCCCCAAAGCATGATGTTTCCACCCCCATGCTTCACAGTAGGTATGGTGTTCTTGGGATGCAACTCAGTATTCTTCTTCCTCCAAACACGACCAGTTGAGTTGATACCAAAAAGTTCTATTTTGGTTTCATCTGACCACATGACATTCTCCCAATCCTCTGCTGTATCATCCATGTGGTCTCTGGCAAACTTCAGACGGGCCTGGACATGCACTGGCTTAAGCAGGGGGACACGTCTGGCACTGCAGGATTTGATTCCCTGTCGGCATAGTGTGTTACTGATGGTAACCTTTGTTACTTTGGTCCCAGCTCTCTGCAGGTCATTCACCAGGTCCCCCTTGTGGTTCTGGGATTTTTGCTCACCGTTCTCATGATCATTTTGACCCCACGGGATGAGATCTTGCATGGAGCCCCAGATCGAGGGAGATTATCAGTGGTCTTGTATGTCTTCCATTTTCTGATAATTGCTCCCACAGTTGATTTTTTCACACCAAGCTGCTTGCCTATTGTAGATTCACTCTTCCCAGTCTGGTGCAGGTCTACAATTCTTTTCCTGGTGTCCTTCGACAGCTTTTTGGTCTTGGCCATAGTGGAGTTTGGAGTCTGACTGTTTGAGGCTGTGGACAGGTGTCTTTTATACAGATAACGAGTTCAAACAGGTTCCATTAATACAGGTAACGAGTGGAGGACAGAAGATCTTCTTAAAGAAGAAGTTACAGGTCTGTGAGAGCCAGAGATCTTCCTTCTTTGAAGTCACCAAATACTTATTTTCCACCATCATTTACAAATAAATTCTTTAAAATTCTTACAATGTGAATTCCTGGGTTTGTTTTCCACATTCTGTCTCTCACAGTTGAAGTGTACCTATGATGAAAATGACAGACCTCTGTCATCATCTTAAGTGGGAGAACTTGCACAATCGCTGGCTGACTAAATACTTTTTTGACCCACTGTATATATATATATATATATATTGATATATATATATATATATATATATATATTGATATATATATATATATATATTGATATATATATATATATATATATATATATATATATATATATATATATATATATATATATATCAGTGGTTCTTAACCTTGTTGGAGGTACCAAACCCCACCAGTTTCACTGAACCCTCCTTTTTTTTCAAATTGAAGACAAAGTTATATGTTTTTGGTAACACTTTAGGATGGGGAACATATTCTAAGTAACAAAGACTTAATTTAAAGTTATTTGGTCAGGGTTCGGGTTATAACAAGACTATGCCGAATAAGACATTAATAAGTACTTAATAATGACTAGTTAAGAGCCAATATGTTTCTAATTTGCATGTTAATAAGCAACTAATTAATGGTGAACATATTCCCCATACTAAAGTGTTACCATGTTTTTTTTTTCTGGTGCACAAAATGAAGCATGCATGAACATCACCTCGTTGAACAAAACCAACACAGTGCATGAACCCACAACAAATTACTTCTGCTGTTGCCGTGTCTGTGACACACACATAGGGAGAAGTTGTTATTTACACTCTGAGTCAAATGTATCTTGACCTCTGCTGAACCTCTGACTCCCTGAACCACCACTGGTGTGAGTGTGTGTATGTATATATATATATATAAATATATATATATACACATATATATACACATAAGGGCTTCACGGTGGCAGAGGGGTTAGTGCGTCTGCCTCACAATACGAAGTTCCTGCAGTCCTGGGTTCAAATCCAGGCTCGGGATCTTTCTGTGTGGAGTTTGCATGTTCTCCCCGTGACTGCGTGGGTTCCCTCCGGGTACTCCGGCTTCCTCCCACCTCCAAAGACATGCACCTGGGGATAGGCCCCTCCCACCTCCAAAGACATGCACCTGGGGATAGGCCCCTCCCACCTCCAAAGACATGCACCTGGGGATAGGCCCCTCCCACTTCCAAAGACATGCACCTGGGGATAGGCCCCTCCCACCTCCAAAGACATGCACCTGGGGATAGGCCCCTCCCACTTCCAAAGACATGCACCTGGGGATAGGCCCCTCCCACCTCCAAAGACATGCACCTGGGGATAGGTTGATTGGCAACACTAAATGGTCCCTAGTGTGTGAATGTTGTCTGTCTATCTGTGTTGGCCCTGCGATGAGGTGGCGACTTGTCCAGGGTGTACACCGCCTTCCGCCCGATTGTAGCTGAGATAGGCGCCAGCGACCCCAAAAAGGGAATAAGCGGTAGAAAATGGATGGATGGGATATATATATATATATATATATATATATATATATATATATATATATATATATATATATATATATATATATATAAGCGCAGCATGGTGGAAGAGGGGTTAGTGCGTCTGCCTCACAATACGAAGGTCCTGAGTAGACCTGGGTTCAATCCTGGGCTCGGGATCTTTTCTGTGGAGTGTGCATGTTCTCCCCGTGACTGCGTGTGCATGTTTGTCTATCTGTGTTGGCCCTGCCATGAGGTAGCGACTTGTCCAGGGTGTACACCGCCTTCCGCCCGAATGTAGCTGAGATAGGCACCAGTGCCCTTTGCAACCCCAAAGGGAATAAGTGGTAGAAAATGGATGGATATATGTATATATACACACACACACACACACGGAAAACTGTGAAACAGGCTTGTAGGGATGATATAGCCTCTTGTGTTTTTTCCTGACATCTGCGGTCCCCTCCAAGGTTTCTCATTGTCATCCCATTGGGTTGAGTTTTTCCTTGCCCTGATGTGGGATCTGATCAGCCCAGGCAGGATGTGGTTGTGGTTTGTGCAGCCCTTTGAGACACTGGTGATTTAGGGCTGCATGAGTAAACATTGATTGATTGACCTCTTTTATTTCCTGCTTACATTTCACCTCTTTTATTCCTCTTTTGAAAGTTTTTTTTTCATATTATTTTGAAAATCCCGCGATGAGGTAGGCGACTTGTCCAGGGTGTACGCCGCCGTCCGCCCCAATGCAGCTGAGACAGGCTCCAGCACCGCTGCCACGCCAAAAGGGACAAGCGGTAGTAAATGGATGGATGGAAGGACTTTGAGAATGTGAAAAGTGAGCTGAGTAGTCATTGTGTCTTTGATGGAATAGTCTTCCGAAGGGAGGGGCTCCCCCCAAAGAGCCACGCCCCCCCCTAAAGAAATGAGTATAAAGATGACGTAGATGACGGCCCCGTGACCACGTGACGCGGAAGTAGAGTGCGGCGTCTTTTGTTCCCATCAATCAAAGCGGACTTGGACGCGGAGAAGCAGGAAGTGAGTTGTACTTACATTTCTCTTCTTTTCCTCTCCTAAATGTGACAAGTTGGCTCCCTTGGAGTGTCCGCACTGCCCGCGCGCTCCTACGTGACACTAGAGTGACGTCCTGACAATGTTTGTAAACTTTGTGTCTTCTTTATTCAGCGTTAGCTTGACGCGGCGACGTTAGCTTGATCATCCTTTGCAACCATGACGTCATAAAAGAGGACAAAGACTGCTTTTTATAATTTTTCTAAACTTTCAAAGCTGCCGTCTTTCATGTGGCAGCTGCTCGTGGTAAAGTCCGGCAGTTGGCGCCTGTTAGCTTGTTAGCTGCGAACAAAGACTCCGCCAAGCTAGCGGCGACACGCTGCAACCTTTGTTACCTTTTACCGCGCTTTAACATTCTTTATCCTGCTCTGTAACCTTCTTTATCCTGCTCTTTAACCTTCTTTATCCTGCTCTTTAACCTTCTTTATCCTGCTCTTTAACCTTCTTTATCCTGCTCTTTAACCTTCTTTATCCTGCTCTTTAACCTTCTTTATCCTGCTCTTTACCTTTGTTACATCGCAGCACTTTTACCGCGCTTTAACCTTCTTTATCCTGCTCTTTAATTTTCTTTATCCTGCTCTTTCACCTTCTTTATCCTGCTCTTTAACCTTTGTTACATCGCAGCACTTTTACTGCTCTTTAACCTTCTTTATCCTGCTCTTTCACCTTCTTAATCCTGCTCTTTCACCTTCTTCATCCTGCTCTTTAACCTTCTTTATCCTGCTCTTTCACCTTTGTTAGATCTTAGCACTTTTACTCTTTAACCTTCTTTATTCTGCTCTTTCACCTTTGTTAGATCTTAGCACTTTTACTGCTCTTTAACCTTCTTTATCCTGCTCTTTAACCTTCTTTGTCCTGCTCTTTAACCTTTGTTACATCGCAGCACTTTTACTGCTCTTTAAACTTCTTTATCCTGCTCTTTCACCTTCTTAATCCTGCTCTTTAACCTTCTTCATCCTGCTCTTTAAACTTCTTTATCCTGCTCTTTCACCTTCTTAATCCTGCTCTTTAACCTTCTTCATCCTGCTCTTTAACCTTCTTTATCCTGCTCTTTCACCTTTGTTAGATCTTAGCACTTTTACTGCTCTTTAACCTTCTTTATCCTGCTCTTTCACCTTTGTTAGATCTTAGCACTTTTACTGCTCTTTAACCTTCTTTATCCTGCTCTTTCACCCTCTTTGTCCTGCTCTTTAACCTTTGTTACATCGCAGCACTTTTACTGCTCTTTAACCTTCTTTATCCTGCTCTTTCACCGTCTTAATCCTGCTCTTTAACCTTCTTCATCCTGCTCTTTCACCTTATTTAACCTGCTCTTTAACCTTTGTTACATCTTAGCACTTTTACTGCTCTTTAACCATCTTTATCCTGCTCTTTAACCTTTTACATCAAAGCACTTTTACTGCTCTTTAACCTTCTTTATCCTGCTCTTTAACATTTGTTAGATCTTAGCACTTTTACTGCTCTTTAACCTTCTTTATCCTGCTCTTTAACCATTGTTACATCTTAGCACTTTTACTGCTCTTTAACCTTTGTTACATCCAAGTACTTTTACTGCTCTTTAAACTTCTCTATCCTGCTCTATAACCTTCTTTATCCTGCTCTTTAACCTTCTTTATCCTGCTCTTTAACCTCTCCATGCTTGTACACGAAAGAGACGAGGACAAAGTCAACTTTAGTTGAAGGAAAAGTTCCAACTTTAATGGACACTTTTTCAATCATCTGCCTTTGAGCTTCCAGCAGATGTCATCTAACTTTGTCTAAATCATCAACTCTTTCATCAAAGTAGCCAACATGCAAGGAAGGTTTAAAGTCCTACTGAAATGAGATGTTCTTATTTAAACGGGGATAGCAGCTCCATTCTATGTGTCATACTTCATCATTTCCCCATATTTTTGCTGAAAGGATTTAGTAGAGAACATCGACGATTATGTTCGCAACTTTTGGCGCTAATAAAAAAGCCTTGCCTGTACCGGAAGTAGCAGACGATGTGCGCGTGACGTCACGGGTTGTGGAGCTCCTCACATCTGAACATTGTTTACAATCATGGCCACCAGCAGCGAGAGCGATTCGGACCGAGAAAGCGAAAATTTCCCCATTAATTTGAATGAGGATGAAAGATTCATGGATGACAAAATTTAGAGTGAAGGACTAGAAAAAAGAGAAAAAAAATGCAATTGCAGTGGGAGCGATTCAGATGTTATTAGACACATTTACTAGGATAATTCTGGAAAATCCTTTATCTGCTTATTGTGTTACTAGTATTTTAGTGCGATTATATGGTCTTACCTGTACTACCTGAAGGTCGGCCCCGCTCCTTTCTTCAGCACCAGTCGACGGGTGGTGGCGATGCCCATCTCGGCCCTTCGCCAGGGACCCTTTTCGATACACGATCTTTCGAAATGATGGCTGCATAATACACTGTACTTTGTGTGTGTGGTCCAATCCAACCGTGTTCGCTTGACCGCTCTGTTCCATACTAAAGCTTCACCGTCATCTTTAGGGAATGTAAACAATGAAACACCGGCTGTGTTTGTGTTGCTAAAGGCGGCCGCAATACACCGCTTCCCACCTGCAGCTTTCTTCTTTGACGCCTCCGTTATTAATTGAACAAATTGCAAAAGATTCAGCAACACAGATGTCCAGAATACTGTGGAATTATGCGATAAAAACAGACGACTTATAGCTGTGAACGGTGCTGGAACAAAATGTCCGCTACAATGCGTGACGTCACGCGACGTTTCAACAGGATACTTCGGCGCGAAATTTAAAATTACAATTTAGTAAACTAAAGCGGCCATATTGGCATGTGTTGCAATGTTAATATTTCATCATTGATATATAAACTATCAGACTGCGTGGTCGCTAGTAGTGGCTTTCAGTAGGCCTTTAAAGCAAACTTTCCGCAAGGTTTAGTGTCAATTTAAGTGAAATGTTCACAGTTCCAATGAAGAGTCAAAACTATATCGACATTAAAGGATGTAACGATACCAAAGACAAAGAAGCACCAATAGATATCGTGATAATGCATGTTGACACACTAATTTCACTCCGAAAGCGAACAGAATCGCATTCTAGCTAGCGGCTAATGTCCCTCCACAGTGCAAAGCCGCTTCTAAGTCAGCAATTCTCACCCTCAAATAAACTATATGTACTACAAATACCATTATCACTGGAGGATGAAGAGTACCTAAACATGCTGCACTACATGCCGTAGGACGGGGGTCGGCAACCCAATATGTTGAAAGAGCCATATTGATAGATAGATAGTACTTTATTTATTCCGTCAGGAGAGTTCCTTCAGGAAAATTACAATTTTCAGCACAATCCCATTCAAGATCAGACAAACATTACAGGGAGACAGAACAGGATCGCTGACGGGTCTGCCGGCTTCCAGCGCCCCTTACAAAAAAGATGACATACAGGTAAACAAGGGGGGGGAGAAAAAAATAGAAGATTAAAATAAAATTAAAAAAATCGGTCTTAGCCTAGGACCCTGGAGTGGGGGTGCAGACTGAGGCCAAGGGGGAAAAAAAAAACAACAACAACTCATAGCCATAGTACACATCCCTCTCACATGTGTGTAAGAGGGAAACATCAAAGAACACATAGGACATTAAAGACATTAAAGCAGCAGATACAACCAGACACTTCTACATACAGCTATGAATAAAAAGTAAAATAAACATATCCACTGTGGTGGCCTCTGCGGTGTTCCACGCCATCGTCTGCTGGGGAGGAGGGGGCATGGCCAGAGACAGAAGCAGACCCAACAAGGCAACCAAGACAGCCGACTCCACTCTCGGCCAGTGTCCAGTCCGCATGGATGAGCGAGGATACGTCCATATTGGACCAAAAATACAAAAACAAATCTGTCTGGAGCCGCTAAAAATTAAAAGCCATATTACATACAGATAGTGTCATGAGATATAAATTGAATTATGAGGACTTAAATGAAACTAAATGAGCTCAAATATAGCTACAAATGAGGCATAATGATGCAATATGTACATACAGCTAGCCTAAATAGCATGTTAGCATCGATTAGCTTGCAGTCATGCGGTGACCAAACATGTCTGATTAGCACTCCACACAAGTCAATAACATCAACAAAACTCAACGTCATTAGTTTGGTGGACAAAATGAGACAGAAAAAGAAGTGGGATAAATCACGTCTTAGAAAGTCGGAGAAAGTTTTGCATGTAAACAAACTAAGGTGAGTTCAAGGACCGCCAAAATTAGTAGGACAAAACGACGCTTGCCAAATGCTCGAATCAGTGAAGCATGTTTGATATAAACAGTGTGCTTTATAGCAATTAGGGAGGTTTGTGTCATGGTTGTCCTCCTACAGAAACTATATTAAAACAAAAAATGTGTTTTTTTTCCCCCCCTCATTTCCATTTTTCATACATTTTTGAAAAAGCTCCAGAGAGCCACTAGGGCGGCGCTAAAGAGCCGCGGGTTGCCGACCCCTGCCGTAGGAAGATATGCTAACCGCAAGCTAGAGAGAAGGTAAACAAAGGTGTGCGGATCGATACAAATTGACAGTAACGATACCAAGTAGTTATAGTATCAGGTCAATACCACACTGAGTCAGAATATTTTTTACTATCCAAAAATAGCTGTTTTTTTGTTACAG
Source organism: Nerophis ophidion (assembly GCF_033978795.1). Lineage (NCBI taxonomy): Eukaryota > Metazoa > Chordata > Actinopteri > Syngnathiformes > Syngnathidae > Nerophis > Nerophis ophidion. The sequence goes on from NC_084616.1 coordinate 1,272,905, forward strand.
TTAAACTCAGGAAAAAAAGTCTCTGGACCCAGCAAGACTTTAAGGGCCAAACCAAAGAATTAGCCAAAAGTAGTTAATAATTTGAATATTTAATTGATATTGTTACATAATCATCCTGTGTTCTTGTCTGAATAAAATTACTTAAAAAGTGCTCATTTAATGATCAGTATCGGTATAACCGATACTGTAACTACTTGGTATCACATCGATAGTATTGTCTAAAACAAATGTCAAATATCCAACAACATAAGAATAATATAATTATAGAAACATGTTACAGCAAGAATTAATCAGATACTAACAGTAAATAAAAAAAGTAGTTCATAGTTTTTAAGAAAATATCACCAGAAATGATGTAATTTGTAATGTAACCAGTTTTGAAAAGTTTATTTATATAGCAAATATAGCGTTATCGCCGAGGCTGCCTTACATTATGTGATATATTTATCGCCCATTTCTTGTGCATGTGTGATGTACATGCCAAAGCCTGACTGAGAGCAATGTTTGCAGTATTATTCAACGAGAAGGACCAGCAAGTATCTTCAATCAATCAATCAATGTTTACTTATATAGCCCTAAATCACTAGTGTCTCAAAGGGCTTAAAAAAAGAAAGTCCAGACCTCATGCACGTTGGTGTTTGTCATGTGACCCTGTGTTTGCTGCACTCCATCACTCTGTACACCAGTGTTTTTCAACCACACTAGTGTGCCGTCAGATATTGTTTGGTGTGCCGTGAGAAATTATGCAACTTCACCTAATTGGTCCCAAAAATATTTTTGGAAAATCAATAATTATAATCTGCAAATAATGTGCTGTTGCTTAGTGTCTGTGGCAGCTGGTACTTTATTGCTTTGTAAAAGTCGGAATGTGTCGAGTGAGACGAGGATGGTTTGTTGTAGGGATGCACCGATTAATCGGTAACCGAATATATTCGGCCGACTATGGCAAAAAAAGCCACATTCGGCCTTCGGTGGAATGAGTTAAAAACAAGGCCGAATAGTGGCGTGTGACGCAATTTTTTGACGCGGTGACGCAATCAACCAACGTGCGGTGACGTTGGGATATGTTGTGTACCTGTATAAGTGTATGAGGTTACAAGCACACACTTATTGAGATTTAGTGGGGCCTCTGTTTACATTATTAGCCTGTTGTGTAGGCTACCTGTATAAGTGTATGAGGTTACAATGTTGTGTACCTGTATAAGTGTATGAGGTTACAAGCACACACTTAATTGACATTTACTTGAGCCTTCTGTTTACATTATTAGCCTGTTGTGTAGGCTACCTGTATAAGTGTATGAGGTTACAAGCACACACTTATTGAGATTTAGTGGGGCCTCTGTTTACATTATTAGCCTGTTGTGTAGGCTACCTGTATAAGTGTATGAGGTTACAAGCACACACTTATTGAGATTTACTTGAGCCTTCTGTTTACATTATTAGCATATCTACTGTGGCTAAGCAGACTTTTGCCAAAAGGACAATAATTCATTTGTTGTGGGTTTATCCATTTTTTTTTTTTTTTGGAATGCACGTTTTGTTTGAAGGCCTAATATAAATGAAAAACTGTGCTTTTTTAAGAGCAAAGGCTACTGGAATATTAAAAAAATGTCAATATTCAATAAAAAAAATTCTTTATTGGAAAAACATGTCTAAATATTTATTCTAGGCTATTTATGCAATATTAAAAAAATTGTGAAAAACTGCATTCATTATTCGGTATTCGGCCTTCGGCCAAGCGTTTAAGTTTTATTCGGCTTCGGCCACAAATTTTCATTTCGGTGCATCCCTAGTTTGTTGTGATCCCAATATGCAGACAACAGCGGGAGGCAGGGTGCAGGTAAAAGGCTATGTAATGCTTGAACCAAAAATGAACAATAGGGAAAGGAAAAGGCTATGCAAAACAAAAGTAAAACTAAACTGGCTACAAAGTAAACAGAAACAGAATGCTGGACGACAGCAAAAACTTACTGCGTCCACAAAGTACACATGACAATCAACAACGTCCACACAAAGAATTATAGCAAAAACTGCAATAGTCTTTACCATGAATTGATTAACAAGTTGAAAAACTTATTTGGGTGTTACCATTTAGTGGTCAATTGCACGGAATATGTACTGAACTGTGTGATCTACTAATAAAAGTTTCAATCAAACAATCAATTGCTTGCTAACACAAAGCAGGTGCGCGGAATATCGCTCAAAGGAAGACATGAAAGTGCTACAGGAAAATACCAATAATAAGGAAGGGCCACCAAAGTAAGAGCGCAAGACAAGAACTAAAACACTACCTGTGGCTCCGAAATGACAACACTGGCTCGGTTTCTTAAAGACGGGCTCTTTACTTGAGTTTTAAGCCGTGAAAACTACAGGACAAGACATGAAATACAATAGTTTTAGAAATACTTCAGTCCCAGGCAAACAAGGTGCCAAACTAAAAAAGCTACCTCGTGGCCGCCTGCCACTTCGGAGGTTCTTGGGCAGCAAACACTCCAGTGTTGTGCAACTACATGAGCGTACAAAAAATCAAACCAATGCACACCACAAATATACAGAACATTTCAACACAATATGACAAATACCTTGTTCAGCTAGCCAAATGTTCCCCACTGCTGCTGATGGCCCAAAGTCCTTTGCATGTCTGCAACTCCAAACACCACAACAAATCTCGCGAGAATAGCGGTGTGACAAAGAAAATAAATTGCCCCTTTTATAGTAACCCAAATGTGTCTTATTTACAAAAAATATAACATGACTTCAGAACCATAATAATTTACAACAAAAAATGTTAATCCTTAAAACAAAAAATATTAAGTGTAAGTTTTCAACAACACTTACATTACCCACAGGAAAACACCAACAAACTCAAAATAAGCCATGACGACCTGGTGGAGTTTCATTTTTTAACCTTTTCTGCCGGTGGTGTGCCTTTGTACTTTTTAATGAAGAAAAAAAGTGTCTTGCCTCAAAACATGTTGAAAAAGAGTGGTGTGTACCCAATAGGCCGTGTTTCCCCACAGACAGCCAGGGAAAATGCCACGCAAGAAGGTGACGGACGTTTCCGGAAATGGAGGGATGAAGAGAAAGAGGGCGAGCGGCAAAAAAAAGGAGAGAGAGTTTAGCAGCGACGATGAGTTTGACTACGACGAGCAGGAGAACAACAAGAAGCCGGGCAAGACCTCCACCAAGTCCTCTCTGCAGCCCATCACTGTGGCCGACGACGTCAAGGAGAAGATTGTCAGTCTGCTTGCATTCCTCTTTTCTAGCCAGCTCTCCTCATTGCTTCTTCTCTCCACAGAAACTGGAATGCCCCAAGGTCAAAGGTCAACTGGTCATATTTGGAGCAACAAACTGGGATTTGAATGGAAGGAAAGAAGTGCCAAAACAACAAGGTAAAATACCCCAGAGCTGAACAATGATTAAATAGGACACAATATATATAAGTAACTATCAATTGTTGCTGATATTTTGATGACCCGTAGAAAATAATGACAGGATAATATGGAGAGGAGCCAGGTGAGGTACTTAGACCCAGGACACGCTGGGGAGACCACGTCTCCCAACTGGCTGGGGAGAGGGAAGTCTGCTTAGGCTCGGATTGAAAAGAAGGACCTCTAGAAACATATTAAATGTAAACTAATTTATTTCTAATGTAACCTTCCTCACTTCATAGCAGAACGGGGAAAATGTCAACACCAGCATGGAGAACACCTAAACAATGTAAACATGTTAAAATCACATGGAACACTTAACAATAAGCTCTTAAAATGAAGATGCTAAAATAAGGAATATGTAAGAAATGCTTCATAAAATGTAAACATAGAAATCTGAGAAGAACTATTTTCTACAGGTTTAGTGGCAGGAAGTGTCAGCTGTGCTCTAAAGCAGTGGTTCTCAAATGGGGGGACGGGAGATTTTTCAAAAATATTCTAAAAATAGCAACAATTTAAAAATCCTTTATAAATATATTTATTGAATAATACTTCAACAAAATATGAATGTAAGTTCATAAACTGTGAAAAAAAATGCAACAATGCAATATTCAGTGTTGACAGCTAGATTTTTTGTGGACATGTTCCATAAATATTGATGTTAAAGATTTCTTTTTTTGTGAATAAATGTTTAGAATGAAGTTGATGAATCCAGATGGATCTCTATTACAATCCCCGAGGAGGGCACTTTAAGTTGATGATTAGAAATCTTTATTTATAATTGAATCACTTGTTTATTTTTCAACAAGTTTTTAGTTATTTTTATAGTTCAAGAAAGACCACTACAAATGAGCAATATTTTGTACTGTTATACAATTTAATAAATCAGAAACTGATGACATAGTGCTGTATTTTACTTCTTTCTCTCCTTTTTTCAACCAAAAATGCTTTGCTGTGATGAGGGGGTACTTGAATGACAAACATGTTGACAGGGGGTAGATGAGTGAAAAAATGTTGAGAAGCAGTGCTGTAAAGTGTGAGCGTGGCTAAGGTGGTGTGTTGGTTGCATCATGTACACCACTTTGGTCTGACTACGGTCTCTTTGAACATATTCCATCCTGTCCTGGTGACTTTAACCCCTTTTAGCCAGAATTTCTTCATTCTGACTTTCTCTTCTCACTCCATGCAAAGAATGAACCAAACCTGATAGTTGATACTGTTACCTGATTGGCTGTTAGCGTGACACGCCCACTGATCACTTCCTGCGTTGCTCAGTTACCAGACAGCTTGCTTCCATACTTCACCTTTCTCTCGACACAGAAGTAAAAAAAAATATTGAATGTTTTATCATACGCATTTTATATTAATATTGGTCGCGTGTCTTATCTCAATATATACCGTATTTCCTTGAATAGCCGCCAGGGCGCTGATTAATTTAAAACTTCTTCTCACGCCTACGCTTATTCAAGGCATGCGGTAAAAGTAAGCAGGCGCTAATCATTTTAAAACCTCTTCTCACCCCAGCATGCAGTGAAATTATTTTTTCAAATTAAAAAAAAATAAAAATAAAAATAATTCTGCGGCCCGGTGGTTGAAAAACCACTCCTTTACAACATGTCATCGCGTCGCCTTTACACCATGCTGTCTGTGTGCCGGCCGAACGCATGCATTTCGAATTTGACCCGGCGGTAATAGTAAGCATGCGCTAATAATTTTGAGAAGCGAGTTTGACCAGGCAGTAATTTAAGGCAGGCGCATATTACATGCCCGGCGGCAATTCAAGGAAATACGGTATTTATCGTTTTATCGGCTAAGTCATCTCTGGCAGGCTTTGTTTCACTTTTTAAACATGCTGCCATGTCTGGTTTTATGTGTTGAAGTACAATATTTCTTTCCCTCTTCACGGAATGTTTGAAGAAGTCCCAGTCAATGGACGCCATGTTTGTTTCCAATGAGCTGCAGGGGAAGTTTATGACCGCTTTATGACCAAGTCTAACAACAACTAGTTTCTCTGCATGTTAAACAGCTGCCGGTGTATTTCTCCAAAGGACCGTGTCATCAGTAGTAACTAAGACTTGAGAAGAGAGCATGACATGACACCAGGAGGAGGATGTTTAGGTTTGAATCCCAGTGCATACAGTTGGTGTTGAATCAGTAAGAAGATGCAATGCTGGCCACAATAATGTCTATTCATATGCTGCACACCCCTCCCCCTGCTGGATCCTCTTCTTGTTCTTTGTTGTGATGGGGGGTGTTGCTTGTCACGTAGAGCAGCTGCTTAGACAAAGACTGGCTGAAGGCTTTATATACTGCAGCCCTAATTACCATTTCTCACCTGCACATACAATAAACATGCACACCTTCTTTCTTTTTTTTTTTGCTTACCCTCACCAACCACAGAGGAACCATAGCTTTTTTTTTTATTTTTTTACATGTGATTATGTTGTTTGTATTACGGATGGGCGATATGGATAGTTGTGTTGTTATTAAATGCCCCCCTCTACCTCAATGAACTGCTCACCCCAAAATCCTCCACACGACACATCCACTCCGGACAGGCTAACCTCCGAGGACAAAGCTCCAAACTATGAGAGAGCGGGCTTTCTGTTCCACCGTGGAACACTCTCCCTGACCACATGAGGGAACCACAGACTGTGGAGGCTTTTAAAAAAGGCTTAAAAACCCTTTAAAAAAAAGCACAAACATTTTTTTTTAGACGTGTGCTAGTTATAGCTATTAGTTTGTTAAAGTTTTAATTTTTTATTTTACTTGTTGGTGGCAGCTATTTGTGGTTCTAGTGTTTTTTTTTTGTTTTTTTTTAAATGCAATGTAGAACTTTGAGGTTGTTTGCTCAATGTAAAGTGCTTTTACAAATAAAATCTATTATTATTAATAATATTATTATAATATTATAATGCGAACCAATCACTGGATCGGTTTGCAGCCGAGTGTGAAGCGACTGGAATGAGAATCCGCACCTCCAAGTCCGAGTCCATGGTTCTCGCCCGGAAAAGGGTGGAGTGCCATCTCCGGGTTGGGGAGGAGACCCTGCCCCAAGTGGAGGAGTTCAAGTACCTAGGAGTCTTGTTCATGAGTGGGGGAAGAGTGGATCGTGAGATCGACAGGCGGATCGATGCGGCGTCTTCAGTAATGCGAACGTTGTATCGATCCGTTGTGGTGAAGAAGGAGTTGAGCCGGAAGGCAAAGCTCTCAATTTACCGATCGATCTACGTTCCCATCCTCACCTATGGTCATGAGCTTTGGGTCATGACCGAAAGGATAAGATCACGGGTACAAGCGGCCCAAATGAGTTTCCTCCGCCGTGTGGCGGGTCTCTCCCTTAGAGATAGGGTGAGAAGCTCTGTCATCCGGGAGGAACTCAAAGTAAAGCCGCTGCTCCTCCACATAGAGAGGAGCCAGATGAGGTGGTTCGGGCATCTGGTCAGGATGCCACCCGAACGCCTCCCTAGGGAGGTGTTTAGGGCACGTCCAGCCAGTAGGAGGCCACGGGGAAGACCCAGGACACGTTGGGAGGACTATGTCTCCCGGCTGGCCTGGGAACGCCTCGGGATCCCCCGGGAAGAGCTAGACGAAGTGGCTGGGGAGAGGGAAGTCTGGGCTTCCCTGCTTAGGCTGCTGCCCCCGCGACCCGACCTCGGATAAGCGGAAGATGATGGATGAATATTATTATACTTTTTTACCTATCGAAAATAAGAACCAGGAGAAAAATACATCAACTGAATACATACTTTCACCTTTCTCTGATTATCTTCCTCTCAGCTATCAAGGCGGAAAGGAAATGTCAACACAAACATGGAAAACAGTGTAAACAAAATAGTAAAATCACATTGAACACTTACAATAACCTGTTAAAAATCGTGAATATGTAAGAAATGTGTAAGAACATAGGGCAAAGTGTGAAAATGTAAACATAGAGAAACTTGAGGAGTATTTTCTGCAGGTTTAGTGCCAGTAAGTAACAGCTGTGCTCTAAAGGGTGAGTGCAACTAAGGTGTTGTGATATTAGTCGCCTTGCCTCGCATCAATTACAGACCACATTGGTCTGACTACGGTCCTTTTTTTAAAAAAATCCCAAAAAGTGCCATACTGTCCAGGTGACTTTTCCTGCTTTAGCCACAATTTCTTTATTTTTACCTTCTCTTCTCACTCCATGCAAAGAATCAACCATAAGACAACAAGATGGCGCAACCAAATATGGTAGTTGGTACTCTTACCTGATTGGCTGTTAGCCATCACTTCCTGTGTTGCTCAGTTACCAGAGAGCGAGCGCCTTTGTTCATGCAGCCAACCTTGCTTCCATACTTCACCTGCACCAAGAAGAAAGACAAATAAACATTTTATGTTGATATTGTTTACGTTTCTACGGCCATATAGTCAGATATTATTTTATCGCTCAGCCCTAGTTTGTACCTAAACCTGCCCCAAGATGTGAGTGTTGTAGCTGTGATAAAGAAAAGTGAATTGTATGCTACAACTAAAATAAAGAAATGGTCCATCTTTCAAAAACGTTTAGCAAACATAATAAGGGGGGGAAGATGAAATGTTTGCAGGGAAGTTACCGTTTACCCCAAATGTCAATGTGGCGTTAAAGTTATTTCAAATGCCGCCCAACTAGATTTAATTGTGAGATCTTTTCTTGCAGCGGCTTTCCGCAACCTGGGCCAGAATTTGTGGGGTCCGCACCGCTACGGCTGTCTCAACGACGTTCTGGTCAGCAGTGTGATATCTGGTCCATGTGCGGCTCACAGTCTTCTCATAACCACCGAGGGCAAGCTGTGGAGCTGGGGTAAGTCACCAGGAAGTGATATTCTCTGTACTGGATCTTTGTACACACTGAATGAATGAATGGTTTATTTTGAGCCATGCAAACAAAACAAAACAATGACATTAAATACAAAAGAAATATATATATATATATACACATTATTTTTACACCTACATTGAAAACATTACATGTGACTAATCTTTTGTAGATGTCAAGATTGGCTCAAAAGGGAGTGGGAAGAAGTTAACTTATTTGGTCCCACCTCTATACATATATTGAATTATATTTTATATACAATATATATATACACAATATATAATACAAAAATACATATAATATAATTCAATTCAGTGGTTGCTGCATAGATGCTATATATCATCTATATATAATACATTTAAATTCACACACACTTACATATATACATATGCACACACACATTTATACACAACACACATATATGTACACATATATACAATCCATATATATATATATATATATATATATATATGGATTGTATATATGTGTACATATATACAATCCATATATATATGGATATATATATACATACACACACACATACATACATACATATACACACATGCATATACCCAAAAAACACACACACACACACCTATATAAATACTATATATATAATATACACTTTTGTCTAAACGTTAACACTGGGGCTGTAAACCTCTGTATAAAAAGTGCTATTTTTCATTCTAATTTTATGTACATTTTTTTAAAACATTGGTTTATTGAATTTTTGACATATACAGTCCAAAAATACCATCAAACACATGTCAACTGTTATTTTCCCACAAAACTAGTATCCAACCAAAATATACATACTAAAACCAAAAGCAGTCAAGTTGTCACCGTGTGTAAATGCTAAATAAAAAGAGAATACAACAGATCATTTTCAACTTATATTCAACTGAATAGACTGCAGAGACAAGATATTTCATCTTCACACTGAGACGCTTCCATTTTTTATTTTTTTTTTACAAACAGTCATGAACTCAGAATTTTAAAAAAGTAGCCAGAGGGGTATTTTTACCAGTGTGTTACATGGCCATTCCTTTGAACAACACTCGGTGCATTAAGTGTTGGAATTGGGGGTTAAATCACCATAAATGATTCCCGGGCGCGGCACTGCTGCTGCTCACTGCTCCTCTCACCTCCCAGGGGGTGATCAAGGGGTGATGGGTCAAATGCAGAGAATAATTTCACAATAAGAATAAAATGGGAATAACAATATAACAGTAAAATAAGAATATAACAAGACAAAGTAGGCAGTAGTGACCATGTTATGAAAACGTATTGCACTGTTATTGTTTTGCATCCCCTGTCATCCTAGTTGTATACAACCTGAGGAGTTTTTATTGAGATGTTGATCTCACTATCATGGGTATGGCGTGCATTACCTTCTGGAATGTATAAGCTGACATTTATAAGGATATGAGTCATTTTTATATATATATATATATATATATATATATATATATATATATATATATATATATATATATATATATATATATATATATATATATATATTAGGGATGCACCGAAATGAAAATTTGTAGCCGAAGCTGAATAAAACTTAAACGCTTGGCCGAATAATGAATGCAGTTTTTCACAATTTTTTTTATATTGCATAAATAGCCTAGAATAAATATTTAGACATGTTTTTCAAATAAAGTATTTTTTTATTGAATATTGACATTTTTTCAAGATTCCAGTAGCATTTGCTTTTCAAAAAAAGCACAAAGTTTTTCATTTATATTAGGCCTTCAAACAAAACATGCATTCCAAAAAAAATAAAGTGCATTAAAGTGGATAAACCAACAACAAATGAATTATTGTCCTTTTGGCAAAAGTCTGCTTAGCCACAGTAGATATGCTAATAATGTCAACAGAAGGCTCAAGTAAATCTCAATAAGTGTGTGTTTGTAACCTCATACACTTATACAGGTAGCCTACACAACAGGCTAATAATGTAAACAGAAGGCTCAAGTAAATCTCAATAAGTGTGTGCTTGTAACCTCATACACTTATACAGGTAGCCTACACAACAGGCTAATAATGTAAACAGAGGCCCCACTAAATCTCAATAAGTGTGTGCTTGTAACCTCATACACTTATACAGGTAGCCTACACAACAGGCTAATAATGTAAACAGGAGGCCCCACTAAATCTCAATAAGTGTGTGCTTGTAACCTCATACACTTATACAGGTACACAACATATCCCAACGTCACTGCACGTTGGTTGATTGCGTCACCGCGTCAAAAAATTGCGTCAAACGCCACTATTCGGCCTTGTTTTTAACTCATTCCACCGAAGGCCGAATGTGGCTTTTTTTGCCATATTCGGCCGAATATATTCGGTTACCGATTAATCGGTGCATCCCTAATATATATATATATATATGTATAATTACATTACAATTAGGGATGGGCCGCCAATTGGTAAAAACTGATTTTTATGAAAAAGAATGATCTGCTATTGCCAATTTATTTATGTCCATTATTGCCGATCAAAAACTCCAGTCCCTTCTGACGTTTGTTTGGTCCCCGGCTGACATGTGACTAGCAAATAGTGTCTCCTACAGTGCATACTAATTAAATAATAATCACCTCAACTACAACAACCAAACTGCATTTCTTTTTTTTAACGTAGCATTATCACTTGAAGATGAGGCTGAACATGTTACACACCAAGTGTAAGCTTGAATAAGGAATGCTAATAGCTAAGCTAACTGCTAAGCTATCCTAAAACAAGAGAATAATTGTAAATAAGTGTAGATTGAAGCATAGTACGGAAGAAAGTAAATAGTTAAGAAGAAATGAGTAAGTAGATGAATAAGAGTTAGAAGATAACCACTGTTGGTATGTCACTACACCGCATGCAGGTAGGAGGGGATCCATCCATTAATTGGTGATTGTTGATACCACAGATAGTATTGCTATGTCATTGTAACAAGAGTAAATAGGTATTTTTTCCCCTCAATTTTATCAAAATAAAAAATGTTTTAACGGTTTAAAAAAAAAAAAAAAAAAGGAATTAACTTAATTCAAATGTCCACAATAAAGGTTGTATTATTGCTTTTGAAGTGTAAATGATTGAATTGTTTGAAAGGTGTTGGAATATCCTTCCTTCTTTAAAAAAATATTTCCTGTTCAAATATCAGTCAGTATATTTTTGCCAGGCTAAGGAATCCTCTATGTTTGGTCTCACTATGCAGGTCGTAACGACAAAGGCCAGCTGGGCCATGGAGACACCAAACGTCTCGATGCTCCCAAGCCCATCGAGGGCCTGGCGGACCTCGTGATCGTCTCCGCAGCCTGCGGACGTAATCACACCATCGCACTCACGGGTACATTTGTCACCAACTGTGCATACCTTTTGTTGTATGGAGCTTCAGTTCCAGATCATCATTTGAAGAACCATTTGTCTTTAGATGATGGTGCTGCTTACTCCTTTGGGGAAAACAAGCTGGGTCAGCTTGGGCAAGGCAGCCAGACTGATGCTGTGCTCAGCCCAGCTCCTGTAAGCACACACACACACACACACACACACACACACACACACACACACACACACAGCGCAGTCCTTAATGCTAAAGTTGCTGTCTTGACTGTCCAGATTTGCTACAATGGCCAACCTTTGGTGAAAGCGTCGTGTGGTGCCGAGTTCAGCATGGTGGTGGACTGCAAAGGCAACCTTTACTCCTTTGGATGTCCTGAGTACGGTCAGCTGGGTAAGAAACTATTCAGTCAAGTCTAACTCCTGACGGGCTAAAGTCTGTGTCTCAGACTTTGTTTACACTGCAGGCCAGAGTGGCCAAAATCAGATTTTTCCACATTGTTACATTGAGGGGAAACCCTGATTACATATAGTCTATTATTTGCCCACTATTGATTGACTCGTGATGCCCTGAAGATTTGGTTGTCGAAAGAAGACGTGCTCACTGAAACCAGATGTTGTGATGAAGTATCCACTTCCTGTGGCGGGCTGCATCTTTCCCCGCGCACATGAATGATGGAGCTCGCCCAAAGATGACAATAAAGTCATATATGGGTCACATTTAAGTTACTTTGGGCTTGGACTGAACAGATTCCAGTCCTGATGTGGGCTGAATCTGATGCGAAAAGATCAGATTTTGGCGCATTTAGACCGGCAAAGAAACTCAGATAAAAAAAAAAAAGAGATTTGGTGTGCAGTGTAAACAAAGCCAGTGTGTCAAAATCAGGAATGTCCAAACCTTTTCCAGTATTTTTCATTGTCAATACCAACACAATATGTATTACATATTTTAGGGCTCCCATCGTTTTTGGTGATTGTTAAAGCTCTCGGGGACCCAAAAGGGTCTCGGTCATTAAAGTGTTAAAAAATGAGTAATTTAATATTTGTTTTACTTTCAACACTTACATATCTGTAAATCAACTTCAAGACTTTCCTTTGATAAAGTATGATTTTTTTTTTTGTAAGCTGTTTTTGTAAAAAGTATTTTATTTAATAGGAAAAACAGAACATTTCAAAGTGGAATATGTGAATTATTTAGAGCCTTACATAGTAAGTAATTCATAAGATTAATTTAGGTGTCTTATTACTTTTGAGCAATGACAGTTTAAAAAAAAATAGATAAAAGTGATCAAATAAATCCTCAATATTAAGGCTATCTTATGATTAAATTATATAATTGCAGTTAGTTCATAGTTGCGCAGAATTAATCGCAGATACATATAATTTTTGTCATTAATAAATGTATCCTAGACAGA